>NC_133333.1:249427632-249727632 GCF_042186555.1 Aquarana catesbeiana
ACCTGGAGCGACCAATCAAAATTCACCTTTCTACACCTCACTACTGTGACAGCTGATGAAAGAAGGGGTCTGATTGGAGGATATCATTTTGTGCTCTTTAAAAAGCAGTCTAAAGCTAAAACATTTTTTGTTTTGGACGGAATGTGGAAGGTGAGGAACCTCTGTCGGGTCTTTATTGTTATCCGTGTCTGCTGGGGAGGTTCAGTCTTTCTTTATGTCTTTGAAACATTGTCACCAGGATTTGAAACAGTTAATTGGGTACTTTTATTGATAATGTACAATATTAATGTAAAGCCCATATACAACAAGTGCATGTACTGTACTGGAGCATTAACAAAATGCTATTTCATTAAAATCAAGTTTCTTATCTAAAACTCTTACCATTTGGGATTACTACTAGGACCAGTGTTTCTCAATCAGAGTGCCATCTGGGATACCCTGGGACCCAGTTTACCCAAGGTCGGGGGGGGGGGGGGGGGTTGTAATGTATGGGGCGGGGCGCTGATGGGAAGGGGGACCTCTGACATGATGGGAGGCCACTGATATAAAGGGGGGCCTCTGATGTAAAGGGTGGGGGATCGCTGATGTGATGGGGGGGGCCTCTGATATGAAGGAGAATTTTGATATGATGGGGGGCCTCTGGCGTGATGGGGTAGCCTCTGTTGCGAAGGGGGCTTCTGATGTGATGGGGGGTCTCTAAGGTGAAAGAGGATCTCTACGGTGATGGGTGAGAATCTGATTTAAAGGGGAAGCTCCGATATGAAGGTGCGACTCCGACATCTGATAAGAAGAGGTGACTCTGACATTAAAAGGGGTAATCCAATGTGATGAGGGACCTCTGACATGAAGGGGGGACTCTGATATAATGGCCCACCACCAATGTGAAAGGGAGATCTCTGATATGAAGGGGGGAACTAAAAGGTGAAGGGGGCTCTGATGTAAAGGCGGGACTCTAAGGTGAAAGGGGGATCTCTGGGGTGATGGGAAGGGGTGACTCTGACATGAAAGGGGGAATCAAATGTGATGAGGGACCTCTGACATGAAGACCTCTGATGTAATGGCACACCACCAATGTGAAGGGGGACCTCTGATGTGAAGGGAGGGATCTCTGATGTGAAGGGAGGGATCTCTGATGTAAAGAGGGAACTCTGGGGTGAAAGGGGAGCTTCTCATGTGATGAGGAGATCTCTGATGTGAGGGGGGACCTCTGTTGTGAAGGGGGGACCTCTGTTGTGAAGGGGGGATCTCTGGGGTGAAGGGGGAGCTTTTGATGTGAAGAGAGACTTTTGATGCGAAGAGAGACTTCTGATGTGAAGGGGGATCTCTGAGGTGAAGGGGGATCTCTGATGTGAAGAGGGGATCTCTGGGGTGAAGGGGAGCTTCTGATGTGATGAGGGGACCTCTGATATGAAGGGGGACCTCTGATGTGAAGGGGGATCTCTGAGGTAAAAAGGGAGCTTCTGATGTGATAAGGGGATCTCTGATATGAAGGGGGGCTGCTGATGTCAAATTAATTTCATCAAGGCAGTTGTGTGCATCGTCCCAGGCTCAGCTTTCCCAACGATAAGTAACATTTACATATTTTTACATTTTAGACTTGAATGACTCCAAATTTTGCATACTTTTAAATGGTGCCACGACTTAAAAAAGGGGTTGAGAAATGCTGACTTAGACAATCCACTAAAAGCCTAACAACATCTTGTATATCAAACATATTAACTCTACACCGACACCCGATGACTTGACATTATTCAACCGTATAATTGTTGAGATGAGATTTACTTCATTTCTTTTTGTTATAGTACTCCCGCACTTACTGCCTTACATGGGGATCTTTAGTTTTTGTACACCTATGGTACAACAATTGGACAGCACAAGCAGTTTTATATATCTTTTTATACCCATGAAGAAACAGGGCGTATACCTGTGAAACGCGTAGAGACTTCCTTGCTGTAGCTCAGCCGTGTGTTTTTACCACCTCCTCCAATTGCAAACAAGCCCTTTCTGTTTCCATAAACAATGGGCTTCTTTCAGGGCAGCTGTGAGTGAAACAACGCTACACATGTCAAAAAAAAAAGGGGGGCTACAGCTCCACCTGGTGTCAGGATTACAAAAACTACCTAAAATGTGTTGCAACATTTCATATTTACCTAACCAAAAAGAACATTTAAAAAAAATTGTATTTTTTTTTTAGTTCTGACCATAATAAATATGTAGGAAACCACTATATATCCAATTTGGAAATCCTATTATCTCCTCGCCAGGTGCTGTATATGGAATAGGTGAAGTGCCAGGATATGGTGACTCTTAGCTCTTTGTCTATCTTGCAACTTTTTAAAAGATCTATTCGTAAAAGTGCGTGAAGCGTATAATGCGGTTAGCGTTGTTTCAGCCTTAAGAGTAAACAATGCTATTAACCTATTTCTCTCTACTGAAAGGGCTTCATTACTAGTACTTATCCTCTTGATGTACAGTAATGTGCCCGAGCGAGGAGGAGGAGAGACAGGCAGCTGCTGTACAACAGAGACATCTGCTGTTTACTCAGCAGCAGCAAATGTGACAGAGCCTTGGGGGAATCTGTTTTTTTTTTTTTTTTCTGGCCTGGTTTAATTAACCTATTTCTAGGCGTAAAGCCGGTTCTCCAATTCTTAAAAAGCACCCTTGTCTAAAGGGGTCATCAGACTGTCATCACATGGGCCAAGGTGCCTGCCTATTGCACGTCTATGGTACTGAGTGAGTGCATGTAGACAGGAAGTGGCTGACAGAGGCTGGAGGAGTACAACAGCACTGATATGGAAATTGCGAAAGGATTTTATGTAAAAAAAACAGCAATTTTTCTTACTGGTACACGGCTGCAGCAAACTAAGACTTTTGCCACTGAAGCTTTTTTTTTTTTTTTTTGCGCTTTTTAAAGAAAAAAAAAAATCATGTTAGGCCTGAAGATTACATAAAACCCCCAACATATGAAATATTTTAAGAAAGTAGACACCCTGAAGAATTAAATAGTCGTAGTTCCACCCTTTTTATGTCATTTGATGTTAACACAACGCTTTATCAAGAGCAAAATTTAAGTAAAAAAATACAGTAAGGTTCATTTTAGGGCACAAAAAGGCAATATACCGTGTTTCCTGGAAAATAAGACCGGGTCTTATATTAATTTTTGGCAACAAAAGACACATTAGAGCTTATATTTGGGGTAGGTCTTATCATGTAATGTGCTGTCTCCCCCCCCCCCCCCCCCCCATTACAGAAACACACATATTTTACGTTATATAATATTTTAATAGAGTGGATTCTAGGATTTTAAACTAGGGCTTATTTTCGGGTAGGGCTTATATTGCAGCCATCCCCGAAAACCACAATAGGTCTTATTTTCAGGGTAGGTCTTATTTTTGGAGAAACACGATATTACCCAATTTGATTAAATTGTAAAAGACAAGGCTGCGTCGAATAAATAGATACTGAACATGTCAAACCTTAAAATTGCGTGCACCCATGAAATGATGACAAACTTCCTACCCTAATTTTATCATAGGTGACACTTTACAGGTCATCAGTTTGGAGATAACCGTGACTAATGAATCTAGAATTATTGCCCTCACTCCAGCGCACGTGGCGTTATATAACATATGTAGTGCAATCAATGTTTTCATGCATAGTTGCGTATGTTTACAGTCATGTGTGCGTGTATATGGGGGTGGAGTGGGTTCGGGCTCAACTTTTTTTTTTTTGGGGGGGGGTTAAAACAGAACTTCACCTAAAAGGGGAATTCTGCTTTTTCTCCTTCTCCCCCCTCTTTTGCCATATTTGGAACATTTCTTTTGAGGAGGAGGGGGAAGGGGTACCTAGTTTTTGCAGGTACTGCCACTTCGCTGCCACTACTGTCTAAGCGATCAGAACGGAAGTTCTCACCTCTCCGCCCACAACCTTCTGGGACACGTCACAGGTCTCAGAAGGCTGTGGGACCATTCACAAAGCGCAGTGTGGCTTAGCACATGTACAGTGGGCAGTCGGCTGTGAAGCTGCAAGGAGTCACAGCCGGAAGCCCAGAGTTAACATGCTGTGCCGGGGACCGAAGACCGGTGAAGAAACCAGCTCAGTTGAGGACAGCTGTTGATCCTTGGACAGGTGAAAGTCTGCTCATTAAAAGTCACCAGCTACAGTTATTGTAGCTGAGTGTAAGCAGGTTGAGGTGGTCATTAGGTGCTGTCCCAGCTGGGAGGGTTGGGGTTAACGTTTTGCCCGCTCTCCTGATCTTTTGGTGGGTTCCTGCCTGGGTCTGTGGTCCAGTTCAGGGGAGGTCCACCAAGGGAGAACCTAGTGAGCAAGGTACAGCCTTGAGTGTGAGACCCATAGGGGATGGAGGTGGAAGAAGAGACCCGCAGGAGTAGGAGAATGTCACCTGTCATGGCCTGCAACCGAGACTTTTAACTGGAAGACACCAATGCTGGAGTATGCCTCCGAAGAACTTACACTTGCTTGAGACAGCCTGTAAAATACTATGGACTTGGAATGCACCTTCGCAGGTATGCCGGGGCAGCACTCAAACCAGTGGCATAACTAGAACCTTCAGGGCCATGAAGCCTGGTGGCCGAGGTCCGGTCCTGTGTGACCCTGGTAGTTCCGCCACTGGTATTAGTATTTTTTTATTTTTGTTATTTTATTTTTTTTTTTATTACTTTACCTTTTTCTCTTTTGTTTGTACAACATTATTTTCTTTAAAAGTTTTTTAAGGATTCCCTCAATTTGCAGGGATTTCCTTCCACTTCCTGTTTTTGAACAGGAAGTGAAGGTAAATCTCCCCAATCGAACAAAGCCAGCAAAAAAAAAAACTGACAGGGGTTATGACCCTCCCTTACTCTATCCAAATTGAAAAAATATACCAGTCTAAAGAAGTCCAAAATCCAGTTACTATGTGATGCACAAGTCTCATAAAGTAAACATAACACTTTTTTTCCTTCCTCTCATCCATATAACTATATCCTCCACCAGTCTGACAATGCTGCTGTCCATAAGTGTCTCCATTGCTCTAAGACAGGAGGTGTGTTACTGACTGGATCACCAGGTGAAAATAAAGGAGAAAAAAAAGCCTTAAAAGAAAACTGATTCAGCCACCACCAAAACTGCAAAATACAGTATAACATTTTTGTTTTTGGGTTTAATAACGCTTTAAATACAAGTCTTTATTCTTTCGTTTATCTGTGGGGTCATTTGGTTAAAAAAAAAAAAACGCAATTTGCAGCTCTTGCTTTTTTTTCTTTATTTGGCGGTCTAATTAATTGGCATCACGTTGGCATGGAAAAAACAACACAGTGGGCGATCTGTTTTGAGCTTCTGAAAATCACTTCCTGACATCGGCTGAACTTGACCTTAGAATAATGACAGAGCTGGAGATGAAGTGACAAGCAGCCTGCGTTATTGCACGCCGTCCAAGTACCACGCACAACCCCGTCTTAAAGTGCCCGTTATCGCTTTCAGACAGCAAAAGCAAATAGGAGGGGCTATTGTTCCAGCGGGCTTCCAAGGTCATGCTGATAAAACTTTTTACGCATCAAAAAAGTGAGCTGCCATATGAATTTCAATAAAAAGTAAAGAGCAAACCCTACCTGACTGCCGTTTGTTTGCTAAACCAGTTTATTTTCACCTTTTTTATCCTTTGTCGCATCTCATTGCTGCTGATCTCCTGAAGCCACATCCTGTCTACATGTACTACAGCCATGGCTGCATAGCATTTCTGAAGGTGGGTTCCCTGGCTGTGGCAACAGTGTGCAATGCCCTGGTGCCTAACATGTGGCCAAGGGCTGCATGTGGCCCTTTTGTACTTATGGTGCAACTCCAAAGTAGTAGTATTTAATAGGCTTTAATGGTTTAGGTCTCTAGCAGTCTCATGTAACATGTCCCCAGTCTCTCAAAGTCTCCTGCTGCACATATCCAACCTTTAACCACACCTATAGAATTTCCTCTGTCTCTGACCATCTCCAGCAGTACTGAATATTATGTACGGCCCCCTGAGGATGTCAAGGACTGCAGTTGTGGCCCCTTATATACTGTACAGTCAGATGACCACCATTGGTGTAATGTATATGAAAACACTCACTTGTAGTTTTCATTGTAAGTCTCTGTGACAGGGTAACAACAACACAAATGGAAGAAGCACAATTGAAAGACGGAGACACAAAGTTGTCACCCTATAACAGGAAGTGCCTTAAGTCAAGACCACGAATGGACTGAGCAAACTTCTCCTGAAGGTGATCCCCTTTAACAGTCACCTTCCTGACTTCCAGGGCTTTCCAATCCTTGGGACTTGGCTTCTTAAATGATTTCCTTCTTGGGAAACAGAGCTTGAAGGCAAATTACCTCTTCTTTATCTGCATCACCTCCGGGCAAAGCCTGGGACTCAAAGGACCTCTTCTCTGTCTACATCACCTCCAGGCAAAGCCTGGGTGGCAAAAGACCTCTTCTCCATCTATATATCCTCCAGGCAACATTTGAGAGGCAAATGTCCTTGTCAGGTCACCTTGAGGCTAGGTGACAGATGCACTCTGTAGGAGTCAGAAGTGCACCGCTAGGTAGTGGACCCTACGACTGACTGCTGCGGATTGAACCCTGGGAGGTTCAGGAAGCAGGTCTACTGGATCACTGACACAGATCCCACTGGGAGCTAGAGCATAGATTCCCCAGGGCGCGGAGTCTAAGAGGCAGCAGGTGTTCACCAGAGCCTCCAGTGGTGAGGATGGACTGCGCTGCAGTCTGGTTCCAGGTCGCGGCCCCCAGGGTCTCACAGCTCACGCTCACGGTAGACTACAGGAGAAGAGGAAGGAGGCAGCAGGCTGGAACAACAAGGAAAGTAAGGGACAAGCCAAGGTCGGGCCCACAAGTAGACAAGGACAACAGAGTTCACGCCAAGGTTCAGGGTCACAGGCAAACAGGGATGGTCGGGGACAGGCCAAAGGTCAGGGTCACGAGGAGACAGGAATAGTCGAGAAGGCCAAAGTTGGTAACTGGAATCAGACGCAGGAAACACAGCAAGTACACATGAAAGCTAACACACAATGGTTGATCAGCACTGCTGGCTTGCAGTGCACAGGTTAATATAGGGTTCCCTGATAGGGCCTGGGGTGGGGCCATGCTTAGAGGAGAGGTTATGAAACCAGTCAGGTGAGAGTCAGCTGGTCTTTAGAGATGAACACATGGAGACAGGTAAGCTGACAAACAAACTCTATTGCATAACTATGACAGTCCTCTTCTTCATCTACATCCCCACCAGTCAAAACCTTGGAGGCAAAGGCCCTATTCTCTATCTACATCTTCTCTAGGCAAAGTTAAGGAGGCAAAATAACTCTTATCCATCTTATCTCTCTAGGCAAAGCCATAGAGGCAAAGGTTCTTTTCTTCACCTACATCCCCTCCAAGCAAAACCTTGGAGGCAAAGGTCCTATTCTCCATCTACATCCCCTCCAGGTAAACCCTGTTAGGCTAAAGACCTCTTCTCTGTCGACATCCCCTCCAGGCAAAATTTGGGAGGCAAAGGTCCTCTTCTTCATCTACATTCCCTCCAGGCAAAATCTTGGAAGCAAAGGTCCTCTTCTTCATCTACAACCCCTTCAGGCAAAGTCCTCTTTGCCATCTACACCCCCTCTTAGCAAAACCTTGATGGCAAGGGTCCTAATTTCCATCCCCTCCAGGCAAAACCCATTTCACATGCAATCAACCTCCTTAATGATTGGTCGGAGTGAAAAAAATATTTATAACCCATAACACTGTATCTTCTTGCTCTAACTAGTGGTGAACAATACCCAGAAGAAGACAGAAGTAAACAGTGTCCTAGACTTAGGGGAAAACCAATGAATCCAGATAGCAATAACAATCCAAGCTCAGGCTGGCTACAGCTTAGTTGCATTACTTAGGCTCCATTCACACTTGGCGTTTTGGAATCTCGGGCAGAATTGCTGCGATTCTGCCTGCGATCTCAAATTGCGCTGCAATCCCAAAGCGCTTGCTTGAGTTCCATTCATTTTCAATGGCACCTAAAGTGTGGTTTATGCAAAGCTGGTCGCCCAAAAAAGAGCAGGAGCTTCTTCTGGGCAACCAGCTTCACACGTTGTGGTATGCTGGGATAATTGCGGCAAAATCATACCACGTTTAGGTGCCATTGAAAACGAGAGGCACCTGAACATGAGTTTTGTAATTGCAGTGCGATTTGAGATTGTAGGCAGAATCACTGAGATTCTGAGATCCTAAAATGCCAAATGTGAATGGAGCCTACACTTAGACTAGTGACACGATTGCAGGTTAGTTGCGCCGCAGTCCCATTAATTTGAATGCGTCACCTTCGGCAACGGTAAATGTGACAGAGGGTTTCATTTTTGCAGAGGCTGCAAGGCATCACAGCTGTGGCATGTGTACAGTCCTGAGTGGCTGCATGTCCTTGTTCAGGTGGGCAGCTGAGGGGGTGGGTAAATCCCCCCTCCTCCCCGGCCACACTTCTGAATGAGCCCTTAGCAGGGGTCTAAAACTCAAAGGCATTGCAATGCTGACAGTTACAAGCATGACTCCCACAGGCCGAGGCATGATGGGACTTGTAGTTTCGCAACAGCTGGAGGGCTGCCAGTTTGAGACCCCTGCCTTAGAGTTTACATCTACCTAAAAATAAACTATGGTTTCCCTTTAAGAAGGCACCTCCTGCACATTTCATGATATACCAACCACTAGAGGGAGCATTTACAAGTCATAATAAAACACAGTCATTTAAATATGGAACAGCAAGGAAGCAAAACTTGCGTAAAAAATGACTTAAAGGTAAAAAGTACAAAAACAGCACAAAATGTGTTTCCCTTTAAATCGATCAGCACAGTCTGTCGTCTTCTACATACTAATGTACCTGAATTATTCTAAGAGATGTCAAATCCTCCACATTCCAAGGAGTATGAGAACATTCTAATACAATTCTATTACCTCTCTGGCTGCATGACATCTGATGTGAGAATCAGACACTATTTGTGGGTGAGTGAGCAGCGTGGAGAAATTATAAGACCTGTCACGGGAACATTGCTATCATGTCAAGGATGAGCTGTGAAAATGTCAGCGCTGAGCTTGGAACAGCACATGGGTACCCGGAGAAAAAAAAAAAAGAAGAAATAAATATATAAATATACAAATAGGTTGTTAGATGGATACACACTACTTACAAAACTGGAGCTTTGCATACAAACGATGCATTAGGCCGGCAGACATATGAGTTCCTCCTTAAATGTATTCAGGGAAGAAAAAGCTAAAAAGGATATTTTTTTTTTTACAACTTCACTACAGTTTTAATATCCAAAGGCAATAAAAAGGAACGCAGTAAACATGCGGCATAAAAGTCATAACGGGACTCATGAACAGATTTAAAGGACCGTGCCCTTAAAAAAAAAACCTAATATTTCACTGACCACCATATTTAATAGCGTGTTAGGCCTCTCACTCAGCAGAATATGACCTCTCTGGGCACCATTACTGTATATCTAAGGATGGACCTGAATGGGCTTTACCCTTTATAGCAGCATAAACAAGCCTTTGATTGGGTCATATGATACATACTATATATGATATGACATGATACAACAAAGACATTGTGGCAATTGGTAACACTCCTGCAGCCCAGTATGGGGTCTGGCTGTCAAACACCCTTTTATCACATACATACATTACCTGCCAAAAATTTAATTTGTAATTCTTCTCAGCCGGTCCTATGATCTAGATCGGGGGTCTCCATACTAAGCCCCACAAACCACATGTGGCCTGCTACAAAATTTCATCTGGCTCGCATCTGATATGTACAATCTCCGCTCTGATGGGGATCCTGATTTGAGAGGTATTCTGATAAGGACTCTGATGTAAGGTGGGGGCTGATGTAGACTGTGATAAAATAAGGACCCTGATGTAAACGGGGGACTCTGCTGTGGACTCTAACATAAGAACACCCCTGACGACGTTCCTCATTGGACAAAACGCGTATAGGATCTAATGTCACATGTGCTGACTGCGGCCATCTTGTTGGTTCGAAACATATGGTCGTTTTTACCTTATGATATGCTTACTTTTTTTTTCAAGTAACATCTTTATTGGTTGTCTCAATAGAGAAACAATACAGGAATACTGTATAAGAGAAAAATAAAACAATGCGTGAAAGAACGCAGTAGCGCTGAGAAGGGAGGAACCTTCTTCAAAATTGACATGCTCGTTTTTAACATGCAAAATATGAGTACTTTGGAATTTTTATTGGAATAAATATTTTTTTGGCTTGATATACTGCAAGATTGAGGGCTCATTTTCTCTCATTTAATGTATGAACCTGCGGATCTATTACCCGTGAGAGCTGTACAACATCCAGGTGCCTGTTACTTTGGTGGAGACGTGACCATCTTCTGGATATAGTATGCCTGTTTGACCACCTATAATCTAGTGGTCCACTGCTTGCGGTAAGAGGCCCAGTGTGTTGATGCCCGGTGGAGGATATTTTTATTCACCTTAATTTGTCCGATTTACACCCTGGGTTGTTCTGAAAAGGATATGGACTTTTCTTCCAGCATATATGGACCTTTATTAACATAATATATCTAGCGCTGCATATACCAGTTTTTTTACTTATGTTATTGTTACCAACAATTCTATGTTAGCTGCTCCTTGGAATTTAAGCGCAGTGAATATTTCTAATTTTTATAAGATGGACACTGATGTAAAGGGGCCTTCTGATGGGGACTCTGATGTACGCCCATGGAGACCGCATAAGGTGCAGGTATGGAAACCTGGGGTTTTAAACTATTAAACAGTAATAGGAGACATAATTTCCAGTCAATCCAGTGAGAAGGATGGGAAAATGGGGATTTTATATGTGCCAAAAAAAACACACAATATACATATAGATAAAATACCATTTTTATTTGAACAATAAAATACTTAAAAACTATATCCCACAAAATCCATCAATCAGTTGTATGATAAACCTGCTACAAATACATGTCGGTTCAACTTGTTTCGCTTGTAAATTGCTTCCTCAGGATCCATATAATTATGGGATACGGTAGCTGACATTTGTGGACAAAGATTTGTCAGCTACCATATCCCATGATTATACAAGCAAGGGGATCATGAGGAAGCAATTTACAAGCAAAATTTTGTTGACAAATATTTGTCAGCTACCACATTCCATGAATACACAAGCAAGTGGATCCTGAGGAAGCAATTTACAAGCGAAACGTGTTGATCCACCAAGGATTTGCAGTATCCTTCTCATTGGATCAACTGGAAATTATTTCTCCAATTATTGTCCAATTGGGGATGGTGCTGGGATTGTTCCATCAAGTTTTTTCACTTTTCATATCATGAACTATTAAACAGAACCCGATACTTTACCCTGGGCAAGGTGACAGGGCCTCATCAAACTTAAAACTGTCAAACTTTTGAAAGCTGGAACTTGGACCTCGACAGCGACAAACTTTTTAATATAAATTGGATTGTGAAGTTGACAAGGAGAATAAGAGGTGAAACTTTAGGAATAGGCCCCGTAGCACTAGAGACAGGGAGAAGGTTCTCGGCATGTAAATGTGATATAGTTCTTGCTGTTCTCATTGAATTACCTCTAGATCTGCTGCTGATCGGCATGGCCGTCATGCCTCTCAGCGCATTGCAACGGTTGCCAATCTAACGCTGACTTATAGATCTTGTAATGCAGCTTATTGATATGCTTGACGAGAAGGGATAATGGTCAGAGATGGAACAAATCAGAGAGCAGTACAAAATACAGGCAAATGGCTCATTGACGCCTCATTGATCTGCACCGTTCAGCTACAGGGATTGTGCAGTAAACAATATGAGGCTGGCTTTTTTCAGTCTGTGGGTCAAAACCAGGAGAATGACAACGCATTTCAATTCCGGCAGACCTGCTTGACAGTTGTTTAAAGAGAACCTATCATTAAACAAAGTATAAACGCCTCCACCCCTTCCCAAGAATGGTGAGCTAAAGTACTGAAATTCTAATTTTAAATGAAGACGTGCAGCCAGCCAGATGAATCTGACCAGCTTCAGCTAGAAACTGGAGATGGCCATTAAAATCTGCAGCCCATGGATCCCTGTGGTTTTGGATTTCCAGCTTTTCAGCTGGCATCTCTAGTCGTGAACAGCTCCTTTACTGCACTCGTTAACATTGGCATAACCTGTCTTCTGTAAATGTTTCAAGCAAAAAACCAAACCACAGATTTATCTTGTATCTGCTTATCTGAGTCCATTTAATCACAGTCAAAATCTTGGGCCCTGAGGAAGGGGGAGTCTGTTTGGCCCCTGAATTGTGTTGGCTTTTTCAGCTATGAAACAATTTTATCATTAACTATGGACTCTTGGAAGTGTGTTTGGTGCTCTCATTGGAGTTTATATCTCTAGTATATAGAGGCACAGTCTGGTGGGAAGTCACTGGCTTCTGACAACTCTTGTGTACTCTAGTAGTAGGATCTCCCTACCGTAGTAGTGGGAATTTTTTTTGCATTCCCGCTTTTTCAGTTGCCTTCTCCATACATTAATAGAGGGTAACACCTAGAAACTCTTTTAGCAATAATCCCATCAGGAGTGCCCATGAGTCATGTCACCTGCCTGACCTTACATATGGTTTCCCAGCTCCTAAGAGTGCATAACATCATTAAATTACAAAGCCCAATAGATAAACTGACTCTGTCATTAGAAAAGTATGGGGGGCTGTCATTACTTCTTCTTTGACAATGTAATGTGTATCCTGTGAAGGGTACTATTAATACTACAGCATACAAATGCATTGTAGACCATTTTGCTCCTTATGGTAATAGTTTGGTGAAGACCCTTCTGTTCCAGCATGACTGTGCCCCTGTGTACAAAGCCAGCTCCATAAAGACATGGTTGGATGATTTTTGTGTGGAGAAACTCAGATGTCTTGCACGGAGCCCTGACCTCAACCCTTCTGAACACTTTTGGGATGACATGGAATGGCTATTGAGAGCAAGGTCTTCTCAACTAACATCTCCATAAAGACATGGTTTGATGAGTTTGGTGTGGAGAAATTCCAGTGTCCTGCACAGAGCCCTGTCTTCAACCCCTCTGAACACCTTTGGGATGACATGGAATAGCTATTGGGAGCCAGGTGTTCTCATCCAACAACAGTACCTGACCTTACAAATGCTCCTCCCACGTACATACTCTGAAATCTTGTGGTAAGCGAGCCTTTCCAGGAGAGTGGAGGATATTATACACACAGTTTGGTCTGGAGGAACCTTGGGGTCCTTCACAGAGCCCTGATCACAACCTTACTGAACACCTTTGGGATGAATTGGAACACCCGTTGTGCTCCAGTCTTCTCTTTCAATATCAGGTACCTAAATTGAAGGACAGGAAGTCACCAGCACTCTGATGAAGTTCCAACCCCCCCTTTTTTGTAAAATATCACATTTGTCAAACACAAGCCAATGTTTCCGGGGGCATTGCAGGCTCCCTTGCTCAAGCCTTACTCTTTATAAATAAGTACTGGTGCCTTTCTATTCTTCTAACTTGGCTTTGCATGGTGCCACTCATTCTTCCAGTCACTTAAAGCACCCTCTTTCTACATTGGCCAACTATTGAAAAGAGTGCGGCTCAGATCCGCATTGCAGTACCTGACCTTCCAAATACTCTTTGACTGAATAGACACAAATTCAGACACAGAAAACGCCTTCCTAGAAGAGTGGAGGCTGTTATAGCTATGAAGGGTGTATAGCCATGGGGCAGGCCAGGGACAATCAAGCTGGGGAGAAAGGTGTCAAACACAGTTTCATCTTGGGCCGCATCAACAGTATGGTTGCCCTCAAAGGGTCAGTTGTCTCTGTAACTTAGTATCTGCTCTTTGTCATATTAAATAATTTCCTCTGCATTTGATTATTACTGGTTTTAGTAATAACTTAAGTAATATATAGCTCTGAAAGTAGAAGTTCATTTCAGGATTACGCTAAGTGTAGGGTTCAGGGGTGCACCATGCACAGAGCACAGAGTTCAGCAGTGCGCTATGTACAGAGTGCATAGTTCAGGGGTGCGCTATGTACAGAGTTCAGAGTTCAGGGGTGTGCTATGTACAGAGTTCAGGGGTGCGCTACATGCAGAGTTCAAGATTGCGCTACATGCAGAGTTCAGGGGTGCGCTACATGCAGAGTTCAAGAGTGTGCTACATGCAGAGTTCAGGAGTGCGCTACATGCAGAGTTCAGGAGTGTGCTACGTGCAGAGTTGAGGAATGCGCTACATGCAGATTGCAGAGTTTAGGGGTAGGCTTCCGTGTTTACAAGTGACAGCAGGGAGCGGAGGGTGAGAGATGGAAGTGGCGGAATGTTCCACCACGTTCCAGCTGCAAAACTAGGCGTGAGGGCCACGTGACAAGGCCTGGTGGGCCAGAATTTGGCCCCCAGGCCTTGTGTTTGACATATGTGGACCATATAATGCAGCCAGGAAATGAGGCAGGCTCTATCTGACTTGCTACAGCTTATAATGCGCATTGTGAGAAGTTCACAGTGTGCAGTGAAATCAGAGTAAGCCATTTCAGTCCAGGAGAAGAGCCGGTACAACTGTGCAAGACTAAAGGAAAGGTCGGCGGTCAGGTTTAATATTAGCTCTTTCTATAACATAGGTTATGGGTTTAGTTTATGCAAACTTTATATAAAAACATACACATACATGGACTATAAAAGACTACAGTAGGGTGAAGTTCTTCCTCAAACTGAGAATAAAAAAAAAAAAAAAAAAAAGGAGACGGTTCTATTTCACAGCTTGTACGAAGAGACGCTGACAGTCGCTGCCCTTTAAGCAATTGATGCCTAAACAAAACGCAGCCATTTAATCCATCATAAAGACCTTTGTAAAAACTTGAGTCAAACTAATTAGAGAACAAGTATTTCATCTTTCGAGATGAATAACCCCAGACGAGTTGTCGCTCGGGCCTTTTTTTTTTTTTTTATTCATAAAAGAGTTTTTATCTTTTGAAGAGCAGAGACTAATGTAGAACCTCGTTGGAGAAGGTGAAAGTAAAGCATGAAAATTTACAAAGTTGCACTGACATGTGGCACTGGTGCTTGCTGTGGACAGCTTGGAACGGTGATATGTGGGAAGTGACATTACAAGTGAAATAGGGATACATGGGCCGATGGCGGCAGCTTTCCGATCGTAAAAAAGTTAACGCTAGAGCCTGGAAGGCGCAGAGACAAAATATGAACACTTTGGTACAATATATGTACAATAATGTATAATATATGTATAGCTAGTGCAGAAGTAAGGAGCAAAGTTGCCCATAGCGTAATCTTTTTCTTTTGCATAGCCGGTAGACCAATCAGGGTGGATATAAATCAATGATTTAAAAAAATAAAAATTAAAAAAATAGGATTTTTTTAATTTAAATTAGATTTTTTTGATTTGAATCGATTTTTTTTATCTTTATCAAATTTATTTTAATAGAATGCATTTGGAGTAAAAAATGTATCCAAAGATAGTTTTCTGTTTAAGGTACATTAAAAATTTAGTTTATTCAGAATGAAATGGAGCTTAGTTATGTAGCATGAGGCTGTGTATTCTGCAATATTTACATTTTTGGTAAACTCATTCAATGAATCCAAGCTCTGCAAACCGAGATAACATGCACTGCATTGATGCATTCACACAATTTCACAGTAACCATGAGATAAACCAAAGTTCGGGAATATTCCTTTATCCCATTGTTTTGCAAATATATGTACACTACAAACTGTATGATTGAATCGGATCTGATATCGCTGTTTTTACTAACCTGACAGCTTATTATTCTAAATAGGAAACCTTCATTTGGTTTGCAAATATTAGAGATTCTAACTACCAGCAAGAATGAGGCCTTACATTTAAAGAGCACCGGTCATTTCAGATCCATCATGGTAGCGCCTGTTAGGGGGCATCCACTCACCCACTGCCGCCACTTTCCTCACCTTGTTGTGTCAGTGCCGCATCACCTCCCATTAAAGTGAATGAGACTGTCAGTGAGTCAACAGCGGATCAGAGGAGGAGCCAACAGCGGGTCAGAGGAGGAGCCAACAGCAGGTCAGAGGAGGAGCCAACAGCAGGTCAGAGGGGAACCCAACAGCGGGTCAGAGGAGGAGCCAACAGCAGGTCAGAGGAGGAGCCAAAAGCAGGTCAGAGGAGGAGCCAACAGCGGGTCAGAGGGGAAGCCAACAGCGGGTCAGAGGAGGAGCCAACAGCAGGTCAGAGGAGGAGCTAACAGCGGGTCAGAGGGGAAACCAACTGCGGGTCAGAGGAGGAGCCAACAGCAGGTCAGAGGAGGGGCCAACAGCGGGTCAGAGGAGGAGCCGCAGAGGGACAGAGATGACAGTTGCTCTTTAAAAATTATGATTTAAATTGATTTGATTTAAATCAAGCCTTTTTGCTAGTGATTTAAATCAAATCCACCCTGGGACCAATAATAAATAAAAAAAAAAGTGATTCCTTCATCCAGGCCCACAAAAGCACCCCCTGATGCCCCTCCCCCCGCACCTAGGGCCCCTGGGGTGCCCATGCATTAAGATGGCACTGCCCTGGTATAACCATGGGATGTTTTTATACATACATCCGTCAGTGGTTAAGCACAATAGGAACAATTCCTGAACAGCACTAGCGGCGCACCGGCCGGTTCTACCTGGAGTTGCCCTTTAAATGAGCCCCGACATCAATATCCTAAATGTCATCAGAGCAATCTCATGTAATACAAGATACTAGCTATAGAAAAAATAAGTTTGAGAAAAATGGCAGCATCCTGTAAAGTGAATTATTATACAGATAGATCAATATCTAAAGCCTGCAGAAAGATGGTTATAAGCTGGCAATGAAAACACGACCCATTAAGGCTGTCTCGTTGAGGCCTGCTTTGAAGTTTATGACCAATATATGAGAGGTCCCAAAAAAAAGAGGTTATCTTTAACTTAAGATATTTCAGCAGTCGCTGACATAAAAAACAATTAAATGGCTTTAAGGCTGACAGTATTGACACATCGCTGAGTAAATTATTTCAGAAAACGGCACATAAAAATCATGGTGCAGATTAGAGAGCGCTTGCTGTAAGATAGTGTAATCATTCATATCTCGCTATGGCAGGACATCCTACTTCGCCGTACACAATATAAATTAAAGGGAGCCGGCTGAGGTTTCTGCGACTTACCAAACTCTCCTTAAAGGGCCAGTATGCACAAATTTTAAATTATGACTTGTCATAGAAGAGCTTTTATAAGGAACCTTGGGCTGTGATCGTATAGATACATCATGGGTGATTAAAGCCCATCTCAACTACAAGCCCAACTCCAGGCAACTAAAAAATTAGCTGCAAAAACACACAGGAAGGCACAAACTCTTAGTGCATTACCACCACCACTTTTAATTGAATCTAAAGGTCAAAAACATACTCACAAACATGAAATGGAACGGGTATATTAACATTTTTTTTTCAGGGATCATGCTTACCTAGCTGGATGGGTGCATCTTTCCCCTGCCAGCTCTACGGCTGAGAACCGATTGCTCGGTTTTCAGAGCTCCATGAGCAGAGAGCTGGTGACTGTCAATCAGCAGCTCTCTGCTCTGCCCCAACCTCCCCTCTCCCCCTGTGAAGGGGGTGGTTGTAGCCGTCTCAGGCTCTCAGCGGCTCGCTGAGAGACTGAGCCCAATGCCGGTCCAGGCATCTGGGTGGATCCCGACCATATGGTCGCGATCTTTCCGCAGCCTGAACCTGAACATAGCCATTCATTTGAAGATGGACCCTCTTTGCTGCTATATTGGCCTCCACTCTTCTCAAAAGGCGTTCCACAGATGTTTTCATGGGAATTTGAACCCATTCAACTAAAAAAGGATTGCAGGAGTAGGTTTTAATGTTGGATGAAAAGACCTTGGTCAATATCGACACTCGAGATCCTCCACATCAAACTGTGGCTATAACATCCTCCACTCTTCCGGGAAAGCTTTCCACAAGATTTCAGTGTGTATCGGTCAGAAATTGTGTCCATTTGACTAAAAGAGCATTTGTGAGGTTACTATGGACGAGAAACTGGGTGGATCCCGACCATATGGTCACGCTCTTTCCCCAGCCTGAACCAGCTCTGCGATGTCAGTCAACAGAGGGCTTCAGCAAGCTGTCTGCTGAAAACGGGTCACAGGAGTGCAGAACGTACAGCACTCCTGTGATCCATTGGAGCAGTACAGCAAAACAAGCTTTGGCTGTACTTCTCTTTTAAATAACAACTTCAGCCATGGGGTGATGTCTTCTGACCATATGTGCCAAAGTTGGTAGGCTGACACATTTCGGGGGATGAGCCTGCTTCTTCAGAGCTAAACTAACCAGATGCAACACTTCTTACATACACAAACATGAAAAGACTACTCCTCCGAGTAAGTGGGCGGGACCAGGGCAGCAGTCAGGGTCAAAGGTTGCTCCCTCCCTAACACATAGGGGTTGATTTACTAAAATAAAATAAACTGTGCACTTTTCAAGGTGACATTGCACTCTGCAAGAGCAGTTGTTCCAGAGCTTAGTAAATAAGCAGAACCTCTGCTAACCTCCATCATCCAATCATGTGCAAGCAAAAATGCTGTTTTTTTTATTTTCCTTGTATGTGATTGGGTAATCTTTGCAAAGTGAATCTTCACCCATTTACTAAGCTCTGGGACAACTCCACTTGTAAAGTGCACAGTCTATTTGTCTTTAGTAAATTAACTCCATAGTGTCAAAGCCTATGGAGCCCTGTTGAATCCTTCAACAAATGCCCCCAGACCTTTTTGACATGGTTAAAAAGTGTTGCAGCTCATTATAGGCTTTTCAAAAGTTCTGGAGCAAGAGGAGGCACTGGAACTGTGGTGTGAACATTCTTCTGAAGGACTTTTACTGTCATTCTCACAATTTCATGACTACTTGGTAGGTCACTGACACAATACCAGCATGTACATACACACTACATAGTCAAGAGTGTGGACATCTGACAATTAAACTATATGAACTTGTTGGACATCCCATTTCAAAACCATAGCCATTAATTTGGAGATGGACCTTCTTTGCTGCTAAATTGGCCTCCACTCTTCTCGAAAGGCTTTCCACAGATGTGTTCATGGGAATTTGAACCCATTCAACAAGGTTTTAATGTTGGTTGAAAATACCTTTTAAGGTCTTTTATCAAGGTCAATATCGACACTTGAGTTCCTCCACCTCAAACTGTGGCTATAACATCCTCCGCTCTTCCGGGAAAGCTTTCCACGAGAGTTCAGTGTGTATCGGTTAGAAATTGTGTCCATTCGACCAAAAGAGCATTTGTGAGGTCACATTGGACAAGACACCTGGTCCACAAATTGTGCTCCAAGTCATACCAAAGGTGTTCAGTAGGGGTTGAGGTCAGGGCACTAAAAAATCCTCCACACTAAACTGGCTATAACATTCTCCACTCTCCTGGGAAGGCTTTCCATAAGATTTCAGAGTGTGTCTATGGGAATTTGTGTTCATTTGGGCAAAAGAACATTTGTGAGGTCAGGTACTGATGTTGGATAAAAAGACCTGGCTCACAATTAGTATTTCAAGTAATCTCGTGGTCAGGGCTCTGTGCAGGGCACTCAAGTTCACCCACGTCAGACAGGTCAAACCATGTCTTTATGGAGTTGACTATGCACATGGGGCACAGTCATGCTGGAATAGAAAATGGTCTTCACCAAACTGTTATCACAAGGTTGGAAGAGAAATATAGTCTAAAATGTCATTGTATGCAGTAACATTAAAATAGAACATCAAAAAAAAAAAAAATTCACCCCTTGTATAAAAAAAGATGCTGTGAACTCAATGCCGGAGGTCCTGTTTGGGCAAGACAACACTTGAATCAATATGACCATTTCTTAGGTGGTTCATCATCACACAAGTTGGGCTCACAGTACTCCAGGACTGAGCAGTGTTCACATGTCATTATGTGTCGTCCAGTCATGGAAGAATGCTTGGCCACTGCTACCTCCAGAGAAAGGAGAAAGCACTGGTGACGAGGACTGGGACTGACTAGAAGACTGGAGGAAAAGGGTATGTGTTGTTTTTTAAAATTAAAAGGGGTGTCATTCTGCCAAAAACAGGACCACTGGACCGTTGAACGAAGTAGGAAACCAGGGGCAGTGGTGGAGCACGTAGGTAGGGTGCAGCATGGTGCACTGGCGGCAAAGATTACACTCAGAGGCCGAGGTGGATGAGAACAGTATATTGAGAGCATTCCAACAACGTACAATCAGGCCGAGCAGGTAGGCACAGCGGACTGGGGCCAATTACAAACAGTAGCAGAGGATCATGATCTTGAAATGATGCAGACAGTTTCTGCAGCGAGGAGCAGGAACGCAGCCTGGCCGGTTCACACCCAAACGGGAGTCTTCCTACGTGGAGATAGAGTCATCCGTGCACTTTCCCTACTCCTCAGGAACCTTTCCCTGCCACTATGCGCTGTCTCTGCCAGATGGAGAACCTGTCCCTACACTGGCCACTGGCATGCCAAACCCAGGAGCCAGAGTCTTAAATAGACTCTGCCCCAACCCCAGATGGCCCCTGAGGTCACATGTGGCACCAGCATCCCTTCGGACAGCTGTCTCACTAGTGACCTGCAGTAGGTCATAGAGAAACCAAGACCCCTTATGACTTTCTTCCCCTTCTGCATCGCCACTTTGGTTGAGGGCCACCTTCAGTGGGGAGCACAGACTGCACCTACCTACAAACATATAGAGGGGAAATGAAAATTGAGAGTACTTTTTTTTTTTTAATACAGGGGGAATCTGAGAATTAAAAAAACCTTGGTGGATTTTTTTGGCTGTACATTTGTTCTGGGTCAACGACTACATAAGGCATCAAGGAAAAAGATGACAGAGTCAGAGCTTGTATCCTAAAAACAAACTGACCTTGTCTGCTATGGTATTCTGGCAGGTTCTCTGTTATTATTTTTGATACAAAAAAAAGACAATATTCTTTTGGCCTCTAGATAGCTTTTAAATTCATATTCACTGCTGACAATTTAAAAACAAATCTATTTTACAAACATAAGTAAAAATATGCTGTTGACCTGCAGCCTGCTCCATATAATACACTTCTTCCTTCCAAATTGAAATGCATTGTGTATTTATAAAGCCTTGACAGCGGACTAGAACATCAAGAGTAATTACTCCATTCCTTGTCCTCAAGTTTTAAACTCACCCAAAAAAAAAAAAAAAGTAAAAAAAAAAAAAGAAAAGAAAAAACAGATCCATGCTTTTTCATTACAAGAAACTGTATGACACATCTCCATTAACCTCTTTAATTAGAATGAACCTTCTCTTTTGTTAATGATTAGCCAAAAGAGAAGAAAAGTCTACAGGGATATAAAATACCATTGAAGACAAGCATTCAGAAACATATTTAAACCTCGCTGGACTGGGACTAATAAAAAGAGTAATCTGCTCATACACAGGAGGACATAATAGAGCAGGCAAAAATATTTACTACTGCCATCGACTTCGCCGTTATAAAAAGGAAAGCTTTTCTCCGAGAACCGAAAGTCAATCAAGGAAAGAGTTTTATTATATTTTTTAAAGCATTTTCACGTGGTGAACCTAAGTTATAATTCTTTATAATTCTTCAGCTTCTTTTTGGCTGTGTATAGCTCCATATGAGAGTACATAACATGTATGGACAGAACATAAAAAAGTAAGTATTTCTGAACATCTATCTATCTATCTATCTATCTATCTATCTATCTATCTATCTATCTATCTATCTATCTATCTATCTATCTATCTATCTATCTCTATCTCTATCTATCTATCTCTATCTATCTATCTATCTATCTATCTATCTATCTATCTATCTATCTATCTATCTATCTATCTCTATCTATCTATCTATCTATCTATCTATCTATCTATCTATCTATCTATCTATCTATCTATCTATCTATCTATCTCTATCTATCTATCTATCTATCTATCTATCTATCTATCTATCTATCTATCTATCTATCTATCTATCTATCTATGTTTCAATCTATCTCTAGACCAACAATTAGGCAATCTTCCTCCCACTGATACAAATATTGGGGCACTATTCCTCCCATTGATACTAATGATGGGGCAATATTCATCCCATTGATACTAATGATGGGGCAATATTCATCCCACTGACACCAATGATGGGACACTATTCCTTCCATTGAGACCAATGATGGGGCACTATTCCTCCCAATAAAACCAACGATGAGGCACTATTCATCCCACTAATACCAATGACGGGGCACTATTCCTCCCACTGATACAAATGATGGGCACTATTCCTTCCATTGAGACCAATGATGGGGCACTATTCCTCCCAACAAAACCAACGATGGGGCAATATTCATCCCACTGACACCAATGATGGGGCACTATTCCTCCCACAGATACAAATGATGGGCACTATTCCTTCCATTTAAACCAATGATGGGGTAATATTCCTCCCACTGACACCAATGATGGGGTAATATTCCTCCCACTGACACCAATGATGGGCCACTATTCCTCCCACTGATGGATGAATGAATGAATGAATGATTTGTATAGCGCTGCAAATGCGAACTGAATCGCCTCAAGGGGACTGATACAAATGATAGGGCACTATTCTGCCCACTGACACCAAAAGATGGGGCACTATTCCTCCCACTGACACCAATGATGGGGCACTATTCCTCCCACTGATACACATAATGGGGCACTATTCCTCCCACTGACACCAATGATGGGGCACTATTCCTCCCACTGGTACAAATGATGGGGCACTATTCCTCCCACTGATACCAATGATGGGGTACTATTCCTCTCACTGACACCAATGATGGGGCACTATTCCTCCCACTGATACAAATGATGGGGCAGTATTCTTTCCACTTATACAAATGATGGGGTACTATTCCTCCCACTGATACCAATGATGGGGCACTATTCCTCCCACTGACACCAATGATGGGGCACTATTCCCTCCCACTGATACCAATGATGGGGCACTATTCCCCCCCTCTGATACTAATGATGGGGCACTATTCCTCCAACTGATACCAATGATGGGGCAATATTCCTCTCACTAACACAAATGATGGAGCACTATTCCTCCTATTGATACCAATGATGGGGTACTATTCCTCTAACTAATACCAATGATGGGTCATATTTCTCCCACTGATACCAATGATGGGGCACTATTCCTTCCACTAATACCAACAACAGGACAAAATTCCTCCCACTAATACTAATGGGGGATGCTTTAATCCCACAGACGCCGGGGTATTTCTACTTCTACTGACCAAAAATCTAGCCCCCCATGAAGTCTGAGGGACGGTATACTGGCCCTTTGTTTAGGAATTCCGGAGACCCCTGCTTTAAATAAAACACAAAAAAAAAAAAAAAATCAGCAGCACATATAAAAATAATATTGCAGGTTGGAGCCGAGCGGGTCACAGAATGATCCCAAGGGGGTGATCCGCCCAGCCAGCTAGTTCTAATATATTTTGGGAAGACCCCCCCATTGATCCCTACAGTAACAAATCCCACTGACTTACGTTTTCCTGTTACGCTACTATAGTGAGGTTAGACTCAATTTATACATAGCGCAACTCCGGAAACACTTATACCTAACGGTATTAATAAGTTCTGTCTCTACCCACCTCCTTTTTCTTTTTTATATATTAAGTTCTTTGATTATTGATGCACTGTATAGGCCCTTGGCCTCTATGATTGGGCTATGTTGGCCCCAGCTACGAGATAACGACTGTATTATCTTTATTTGTTCTGTTATTGTAAAGTTCTCAATGAACATATTGAAAGAGAAAAATAACATTGCATCAGCAGCCAATAATCGAATAAAACCTCGGGGCCCCGATTCTCCCATCTCCTTTCGGGAGCCACAAAACAGTTAAACCAAAATGCTTTTTGCTTGGCTCTGTCGGGTTCACGTCAAATAACTTTATCCGAACACAAGACAGCTCCAACACAAAAGTGTTATTGTTATGTGCTATGAATAATTTTCCATCATGGTCTAGAAGCTTTTAACAGAAGGCTCCGGTTTTATTTTGGGAATCTGAGAATTCTCTACGGAGCCGGCAAAATGCATTTTATATAGACATAAAAAAAAAAAAAAATTGAAGGCCTTTGCTGCCATTCTATTGTGTTGTACATGACACAGAAACTACTATGTGTGGCGTAGAGCTTTTCTTTTCAGATTTTCAGCCGGCGCTTGTTTAAACAGCAACGCTTTCAAGACTCTGACCCCTAAAGCAATGCTTATTCCGAGGACATTTCATGCCCTTCAAGGAGATATGTCTAGCTAGAATGTATCCTAGGTGTTAACATGGCTTCAAATAAAACACTGCTGGCATCCCACCAATTTCCAGTTTAATTCCAGTGGGCACACAAGATGTAATAAATCGCATGTCACTGTCAGGGCTAAAAGGACAGAGAAAAGGGGGGAAAAAAAAAAAGCAATCAGATACTTGCAGGCCGCGGCACGTGCGATAAAGCCATCTCTGTCCCCGGGTCACTTGTTTGAAATCATACAATAAGCGTCGTCGCTGTGTACTTTTCAAATGTGACAGCGTCAGGAGCGAGGAGAGGGCAGCGCGATCCCGCTGGAGGGTTTTTTAGAAATGCGAGAGCACGGACGAGCAGGGCTTATTTTATAAGGCGCTTCAAGCGGAAGGTGGCGGTGTGAGCTGGACTCCAGAAAAAAAAAGTGAAAAATGTAAATATATGTTAAAGATGAAAAAATATTAACGAACAAAGCAAACAAAAAAAAAAAAAAAAGTTTTAATTATTAATAGTTTATTAACCACTTGCCCTCTGAAAGGTTTACCCCCCTTCGTGACCAGCCCATTTTTTGCGATACGGCACTGCGTTACTTTAACTGACAATTGCGCGGTCATGTGACGCTGTACACAAATAAAATGTGTGTCCCTTTTTTTTTCTACAAATAGAGCTTTCTTTTGGTGGTATTTAATCACCTCTGTCTTTTTTTTTTTTTTTTTTTTGCGCTATAAACTAAAAAAAGACAGACAATTAAAAATTATATATATTTCTTACTTTCTGCTATGAAACATATCCAATAAAAGATGGAAAAAAGCAAATTTCTTCATCCATTTAGGCCAATATGTATTTTGCTACATATTTTTAGTAAAACAAATCGCAATAAGCGTATATTGATTGGTTTGCACAAAAGTTATAGAGTCTACTAAATAGGGGATAGATCTATGGAAACATTTTTTTTTTTTTTACTAGTGATGGCAGCGATTAGCGGCGCGAAAGCGACATTGCGGCAGACAAATCGGACACCTAACTGACACTTTTTGCGGACCAGTGACACTAATACAGTGATCATTTATCTATAGATCAAAGGGATGAACTTCCATGTGCAGATAAGTCAGAGCAACCTACCCTGTTTCCCCGAAAATAAGACCTAGCGTGATTGTCGGTGATGGCTGCAATATAAGCCCTACCCCCCAAATAAGCCCTAGTTAAAGTCCTTGTAGGTCTTATTTTCAGGGTAGGGCTTATTTTCGGGGAAACAGGGTAGGGCTTATTTGGGGGGTAGGGCTTATATTGCAGCCATCACCAACAATCACGCTAGGTCTTATTTTCGGGGAAACAGGGTAAGTTAAAAAAAATGTTTTTGTTTTGTTTTTTATTATATGTTCCTCTGTTTAACCCCTTATTAACCCCTAATTTACTCTAATCAGCCTTAATTAACTCCTTATTTACCTTCCCCATTTAATGATTATTTTCCTACTGATTTTTTTTTTTTGTGTGTTCACTTCTATTTAACCGCTTACCGACCGCATACTGTAAATATACAAGGAGGCTTCCCTGGGCAGGATCATGTACCTGTACGTGATCCTGCACTTTCGGGTCCGGGGCGCGACCCGCTCCCGCTGTGATTGGACACAGCGGGAGTCAATCAGTAGGTCCAGCGGGCGCGATGTCCGCCGGGACCCGGCGATCGTTTGGGACACAGACAGAATGGTGGTTTCCCTATGTACACAAGGCAGATTGCCGTTCTAAGAAAATGTTAAAAAATATGCACTGTCACTGTACTAATGACACTGGCAAGGAAGGTGTTAACATCAGGGGCGATCAAAGGGTTAAATGTGTGCCTAGGGAGTGCTTGCTAACTGTGGGGGAGGTGCTTTTACTATGGGAAGGCACAGATCCGTGTTCGTGCTTTGTAGGAGCACAGGATCACAACCTTTCCTTCTCACAGAACGGCGATCTGCCTTGTTTACATAGGCAAACCCCCATTCTGCCTGTGTCCCAAACGATCGCCGGATCCGCTGGCTGATTGCAGGTCGCACGCCAGACCCGGAAGTGCAGGATCACGTACAGGTACATGATCCTGCCCAGGGGAGCCACCTTGTATATTTACAGTATACGGTCGGTAAGCAGTTAAATAGAAGTGAACACAAAAAAAAAAATCAGTAGGAAAATAATCATTAAATGGGGAAGGTAAATAAGGAGTTAATTAAGGCTGATTAGAGTAAATTAGGGGTTAATAAGGGGTTAAACAGAGGAACATGT
Organism: Aquarana catesbeiana; assembly: GCF_042186555.1. Lineage (NCBI taxonomy): Eukaryota > Metazoa > Chordata > Amphibia > Anura > Ranidae > Aquarana > Aquarana catesbeiana. The sequence continues at coordinate 249,454,226 of NC_133333.1, forward strand.
AATAAAAAAACAAAACAAAACTGACAGGTTACTTGACAGGTTGCTTTGACTTAACATGGAAGTTCATCCCTTTGATGTGTAGATGAATAAACAGAAAGATACAAAATGAAATAATGTTTCTTTTTATCTTTCTGTTTCAGCGGCTGGGGTATGTTGTTGATAAAATTTGCCCGGTTGCTTTATTTATTTATTTTTTTGACAGCTCCATATGCTAGGGTATAGTTTACACTTCAGCTGTCAACAGGGGAACCCCACTGACAGCTGATCGAGTCATCGGTTGTTAGGGACGCGTTGCCCCCACTCCTTAACAACTGATAATTGCCAACTTTTTTTATTTTACATTTCAGCTGGCTCCCGCTTCTGTCAATCACAGGCAGCAAGGAGGAAGTGGGGAAGCGGGGCTGAGTACGCAGGGGTGCCCCCATAGCAAGCTGGTTGCTATGGGGGGCACTTGGCAAGGAGGAGGGGCCGGGAGCGTCAGCGAGGGACTGGAGAAGAGGAGGATCGGGGCTGCTCTGTGCAAAACCATTACACAGAGCAGGTAATTATGACATGTTTAACAATATCACTTTAATTGTATATGGTCTGTAAACTGGGTGGCGTGGCGGGGTACTTCCTTCACATATATACTTTGTACTACAAAGCTCAGAAAGTTGAGACTTTGTGTCGTGTCCTTCTGCGTTGTCACCCTGTCCGATGAAGACTACAAGTGGCTTTTTTGACAGACATTACATAGGCATGGTCCACTGTTGTCACCATCAGAATTCCCACCCTTGGAGATGACCATGCAGCCATTGCTGGAATGCATGCATATGAGAAGCGGCTGCAAAGAGCGTCCAGGAGATCAGCAGCCTTGAGAAGTACCAAAGGATGAAAAAAGGTGAAAACAATTTTTAGAAAAATTGCAATTGTTGACAGACAGTGTTTAAACAAACAGAATGTCATTCAGTGAGGGCTTATGATAAAAAAAAGACAGAGTATAATCAGTGACTATAGCAGCTCCTTCACGAACAAATAGTGTCTGATTCTCACATCCGATGGGAAGCAGCCAGAGAGGTAATAGAATTGTATTAGAATGTTCTGATACTCTTCAGAAACGTGGAGGGTTTGACATCTCTTAAAATAATTCAGATACATTAGTAGGTAGAAAATGACAGGTTGTGCCGATCCACTTAAAAGGAAAACGATGGCGGATTTACAGTAAGTACACTTTTGGAGCTATTATTGTAAGCATTTTGTAGGCATTTCTGATGTGACTTTACTATTATTGTTAGCTCTTCTGTATTATTATTTCCTTCCCCAAAACACAAAGAGCCGTATTAGGCAATGGTTGACCACACGGCTCCCTGGACCCTCTGGACTTCACCTTCCTACTGAATGTCTATGTGATGGCCAATAGACAATTAGGAGGGTAGAAGTGGGATGGGGTGGTTTTCATTTTTTCTATTATTTGTATTTATTTTATTACAATTTTTTTTTACTCTTTTTAATTTATATGTTTATTTATTGCATTTTTCTTTTGACCATAAATTCAAAGAACTGTATTAGGAAATGGTTGACCACACGGCTTCCTGGACTCTCTGGACTACACTTTCTACTGACTATCTATGTCAGGGATATGCATTTAGTGGACCTCCAACTGTTGCAGAACTACAAGTCCCATGAGGCATAGCAAAACACTGTCAGCCACAGGCATGACACCCAGAGGCAGAGGCATGATGGGACTTGTAGTTTTACAACACCTGGAGGTCCGCTAATTGCATATCCCTGGTCTATGTGATGAGTAGCTCCAATGGCCAATAGACAACCGGGAGGGTAGAAGTGAGATTAGGGTGGTTTTAATTTTTTCCTATTATTTGCATTTATTATATTACAATTGATTTTTTTTTTTGTGCGCATTTTAATATGTATACTTTTTTTTTTTGCATTTATTTATTTATTTAGTCTTTTGACCAAAAATTCAAACAGCTGTATGGGTAGAAGTGGGATGGATGGTTTTAATTTATCTATTATTTATTATTTATATTTACATTACAATTTTTTTTTACACTTTTTAATTTTTATATTTATTTATTGCATTTCTTTTTTCTTTTGACTATAAATCCAAAGAGCTGTATTAGGCAATGGTTGATCACACGGCTTCCTAGACTATCTGGACTTCATCTACCTAATAACTGTGATAATGTGATAAGTAGCCCCAATGGCCCAAAGACAAATGGGAGGGTAGAAGTGAGATGGGTGGTTTTAATGTTTCTATTATTTATATTTATTATATTACTTTTTTAAACTTTAAAATTTCCATATTTATTTATTTTCTTTGTATTTTTTTCTTTTGATCATAAATCCAAAGACCTGTAATAGGCAATGGTTGACCATACGGCTTGCTGGACTCTCTGGACTTCACCTTTCTACTGAATGTCCATGTGATGAGTAGCTCCAATGGTCAAATACACAACTGGGAGGGTAGAATTGAGATGATGGTGGTTTTACATTTTTCTATTATTTGTATTTATTTTATTACAATTTTGTTTTTTACTCTTTTAAATTTTTATGTATTTATTTATTGCATTTTTCTTTTTCCTTTTGACCATAAATGCAAAGAACTGTTTGACCACACGGCTTCCTTGACTCTCTGGACTACACCCTCCTATTGACTGTCTATGTCATGAGTAGCTCCACTGGCCAATAGACAACTGGGAGGGTAGAAGTGAGATGAGGGTGGTTTTAATTTTTTCTATTATTTGTGTTTATTATATTACAATTGATTTTTTTGTGCACTTTTTTATTTGTATACTTATTTATTTTTTGCATTTATTTATTTATTGGGAGGGTAGAAGTGAGATGGATGGTTTTAATTTTTCTATTATTTATATTCATTATATTACATTGTTTTACACTTTTAAATTTTTATATTTATTTATTGCATTTCTTTTTTCTTTTGACTTTAAATCCAAAGAGCTGTATTAGGCAATGGTTGATCACATGGCTTCCTAGACTCTCTGGACTTCACCTACCTAATAACTGTCTATTTCAGGGATCTCCAAACTACGGCCCTCCAGCTGTTGCGGAACTACACATCCCATAAGGCATTGTAAAACTCTGGCATTCACAGACATGACTAGGCATGATGGCAATTGTAGTTCCTGAACAACTAGAGGGCCATAGTTTGGAGACCCCTGTTCTAGGTGATAAGTAGCCCCAATGGCCAATAGACAACTGGGAGGGTAGAAGTGGGATGGGTGGTTTTATTGTTTCTATTATTTATATTTTTTTTATATTACTTTTTTTTTACACTTGAAAATTTTCATATTTATTTATTTTCTTTGTTTTTTTTTTCTTTTGATCATTAATCCATCATAAAACTTTTTAATTTTTATATTTATTTATTGCATTGCTTTTTTCTTTTGACTATAACTCCAAAGAGCTGTATTAGGCAATGGTTGAACACACGGCTTCCTAGACTCCTAGATAAGTAGCCCCAATGGCCAATAGACAACTGGGAGGGTAGATGTGGGATGGGTGGTTTTATTTTTTCTATTATTTATATTGATTATATTAAAAAAAAAACAAAAAACTTTTTTTGGGTCGTTGGTTATGGTAGTAACAAGAATTATATACAGCTAAATAAAAAAAAAATTATTTTTTTACTATTTTGGGCCAGTTTTCCTAAGATAATATAAAAAAAAAAAAAATACGGAGATATCCATTGCCATTTACCGTCAAATGAAAGCCCAATTTCTCTTGAAAAAAATGAGGTATAATCCACCTGGATGCACAAAGTAGTGATGATCTGTACGGTTTTACTAACACGTGTCAAAATTGCAAAATTGTGCTTAGGCATTTACATTTGTTCTACCCTTAAGCATGAAGGGGTTAATAACGTTAAATTACTACATGGCTTGTTTAGTAATGGTATACTGTATGCTGTATTATTTGCTATATTTTTTTTCCACAAAGGTAGAGTTACCCTTTATGTAATATCTGCTTCCTAAAACATTGCTGTCGCTTCCTCATCATTGAAGGTAAATTGCATTTTACACAAGATAACCAAGACAGCAATCTGGGTGTCACATCAGCTTAGCATTGGTGTCCCTCAGCAGTGACGGTGTTAATGCTGCGTGTGCAGGAATTGGAGGAACAAGTGTCACCGAATCCATTTTTAATGAGGATCCTCGGAGAAATACAACATCGGTGTAACATGGAAAGGCATGGAGGGCCGGATCCACTTGATGTCTTTGTAGAGCAATAAAGGAATTCCTAACTTTACTTCTCGGGGGGAAAAAATACTTCTGAAATTTGAGGAAGGTTCCCTTCAAGAGGATTTCCTGGATTCTGAAAATTTGGAAACCACGTCTGGCTTTTCTATGTAAGAATATCAAAGGGCAGCAACAAGAGAACTCATCTGCCCTTCGTTTGCATTCGCTTGGTGTCAATGAAGACAGATTATTTTAATACTGAAAAGGTTGGATAAATGGGGTGGGAAGTGGGGCAGTGGGCTATTACTATTATTATACAGGATATATATGGCACCAACAGTGCGCACAGCGCTTTACAGAGGAGAAGGAGGCACTACAGATACAATATAAGTCAATGCAAGAGGGTTAGGGGGATGTGAAAGCTTATAATCTAAAGCAGGAGTCTGCAAGCTTTTTAAAACAAACGGGTCAGTTTACTGTCCTTCCGACTTTAAGGGGGCCGGACTTTTGCCAGTAGGAGTAGAAAATGCCCCGTCATTGGTATCAGTGGGAGGAATAGTGCCCCAATGTTGGTGTCACTGGGAGGAATAGTGCCCCATTATTGGTGTCAGGGGGAGAAATAGTTCCCCATCATTGGTGTCAGTGGGAGGTAAAATGCCCAATTGTTAGTGTCACTGGGAGGAATAGTGTCCCATCATTGGTATAAAGTGGGAGGAATAGTGCTCCATCATTGGTGTTAGTGGGAGGAAAAATGCCCCATCGTTAGTGTCAGTGGAAGGAATAGTGTCCCATCATTGGTATTAGTGGGAGGAATAGTGCCCCATTCATTGGTGTCAATAAGAGCAATAGTGCCCCAATGTTGGTGTCAGTGTGAGGAATAGTGTCCCATCTTTGGTGTCAGTGGGATCAATAGTGCCCCATCATTATTGTTCGTATGAGGAATAGTGTCTCATCATTGGTATCAGTGGGAAGAATAGTGTCCCATCATTGGTATCAATGGGAAGAATAGTGCCCCCATCATTGGTGTCAGTGAGAGTAATAGTACCCCAAGGTCCAGATAAAGGTGAATAAAGGGCTGCAGTTTGGAGACCACCGATCTAAGGAAAGGGGCTTTTAGGAATCACCTGAAGATGGACAGAATAGGAGATAGCTGGACAAGTTGAGGTAAGGGGTTCCAGAAGATGGAGAGGCTCTGGAGAAGTCTTGGCCAGGAGTATGGCAGGGGAGGGTGAGGAAGTTGGAGAGCTGAAGGTCTTGTGAGGATGAAAACGGACGGTTTGGTTGATTTCTTGAAACGAGATTGGCGATATAACTGGGCTACTTATGGCTCCAGGTGGGCTGCTATTGGGGTTAAGCAGGGGGACCTTTAAAGAGGGTTTTGGGTGAGCGGTGGGCCATTGTATGAAGGATTTTGATGGCCTTTTTATGAAAGATAATATGTGAACTTTTTTGTTTGTTGAAATATTTAGAGAGAGGTTTGTATCTTACTTGAAAGCAAATCTGTTTACTGAATCCAACACTCCTGATGAAGTAGGCCCTGGCCCATGAAACAAGTAGCAAGCCAAGCAAATATTGATGCGGAAACAACCGTCAGCCTGATTGTATGTTGGGTCTGAAGCTGAATCTTTAGCATGATTTGAATAAATGAGTGAAAAGCAATTAGCCAATTTGTTAGTATGCTAAGGTGTCTAGATAATTCCGTATTTTGGTCTACTAAATTGGATATAACCTCAGACAGGAAAAGTTTTTATTCTGAATTTCATTTAATAAAATATCAGATTAAAATGGACCTGTCATTAAAATTAAAATTTCAAACGAATCTACATTTTGCATGAAAAAAGTATATCTCTTATGCCAAAAAAAAAAAAAAAAAAAAAGCTGCTCCCAAGCCGCCTCATAAGACTCAATGAAATAAAGTAATTCATACATCGAAGGTCTGGATTTTCCCAATTCTACTAATTAAAGCCGACGGCGAGCCCTGCCAGTCTCTACTTCCCCTCCGATGCTTTTTACCCAAAGTATGGGTTTAGTTCAAAATGACTGAACTATGGTTAGGCCCATACGTTTGGTAAAATGTATCAGCGGAGGCAGAGACTAGGGGGGACACCATTAGTTTTAATGGAAGCTGACCTCTAGGTAGGTATACTGTAATACACTAGTCTCCAAACTTTGCTTGCCTTTGTCTGGCCCTTGAGCCATTATTCCTTCCACGGACACCGACAACGGGACAAAATTCCTTCCCCTAAAACCAACAATGGAACAAAATTCCTTCCACTGACACCAACAATGGAACAAAATTCCTTCCACTGACACCAACAATGGAACAAAATTCCTTCCACTGACACCAACAATGAGACATAATTATTCTCACTGACACCAAAAATGTATAATATATATATATACAGGGCTTTTTCAGCAGGGGAACGCAGTTCTGGCACCTCCAGCACTCAATGTATGTAATGGCAAGAGGTGTTGGAGAGTCTATGATGCTGGGTGCTGGGTGATCTGCTGAAACTGTTGGGGATCTTTTGTTGCTAGTGGCAGTCTTATGTTGCTGAGGAGTCAATTGTTGCTGGGAAGGATCTACTGTTAAGGGAGGGGTCTATTGTTGCTTGCTGCTGAAAGATCTGATGTTGCTGCTGGGGTGGTATTTTGTAACAGGGGGCCCATTGTATCTGGGGGGGGTATAATGTTTTGCAGGGGGAACTATTGTTGCTGAGGCAGGGCCTATTGTGGCTGGGGTGGGATCCATTGCTGCTGAGGTGGTATTTTGTAACAGGGAGGCCACTGTTGCTGGGGGGGGATATAATGTTGTGCAGGGGTATCTATTGTCGCTGGGGCAGGGTCTGAGGTGGTATTTTGTAACATGGGGCCCTTTGTTGCTGGTGGGGATATAATCTTGTGTGGGGGGGGGGGGTCTATTGTTGCTGGGGCAGGGTCTATTGCAGCTGGGATGGGGTCTATTGTTGATGAGGTGGTATTTTGCAATAGGGGGCCCTTTGTTGATGGGGAGGGGATATAATGTTGTACGGGGGTATCTATTGTTGCTGGGGAAGGGTCTATTGTAGCTGGGGTGGGGGGTATTGTTGCTGAGGTAGGTGGTATTTTGTAACAGGGGGCCCTTTATTGCTGGTGGGGATATAATGTTGTGTGAGGGGGATCTATTGTTGCTGGGGCAGGGTCTATTGTAGCTGGTATGGGGTCTATTGTTGCTGAGGTAGTAATTTCTAACAGGGGGCCCATTGTGGCGGGGGGGGGATATAATGTTGTGCGAGGAAGGTATTGTTGCTGCAGCAGGGTCTATTGTGGATGGGGCAGGGTCTATTGTGGTTGGGACAGGATCTATTGTGGTTGGGGTGGGGTCTAGTGTGGCTGGGATGTGGTCTGTTGTTGCTAGGGTGGGGTCTAGTGTGGCTGGGGCAGAGTCTATTGTTGCTGGCTGCAGGGGATATATTTTAATGCTTTTTTATCATTAAGAAATTGCATACAATTTAATTAACACAACAAAGTAATACTTGGTTCTGGTGCTCAGGGGTGGGTCGGGGGCGGAGACAAGGGGTGACTTAAAAGCCGGGGAGTTCTTGCACCCATTCTCTGAAAAAAAAAGCCTGGTATATATATATATATATATATATATATATATATATATATATATATTATATACTCTCTCTCGCTCTCTCTATATAAATATATATATATATATACACACAGTATATATACACACAATACAAATTCTATAGCCTCCCTTTAAATTTTCAGCTGCATTCTCGGCAGCTAATACATTTTTAAGAGCACAACGAGGCTTGGCAGATAAAAGCATGTCCTTCAAGTGACAATATGAAATATACAGTACAACAATACTATTGAGAGATATTATTATGGAGTAATATTGTGACTTCCAGGAGATAAGAAAAACGAGCGCGATACGATCAGCAGAGGTAAACGGAAAACAATGTGCGTTCTGTTTTCTGAGTCCAATAGATCAGTCCTTCTTAACGCTTTTACTGGATGTGAGGACATTTAGATGCCGCCGTGTGAGGCCTGGGAAAATTGTCTTTATGGAAAACAGTCGGGTGCACAGAGAGAAAAAAATTTGACTTTTTTTTTTTTTTTTTCGTGAACCAAACTTAACACGTTTATACAGAACACTGAACCCCCGACCTCAAAATGCTAATTAAATATTAAACCTTTTTGTTTTTATGTTTTTATTTATTTTAGACCCGATGATGTCATCACTGGTTCTCTATGCAATGCAGACCGATCATGTCTGGTGGGAGGAGCTAGCAGGGTGCTGTACAGAGCTTCCTTAAAAACATCACAGCACTCGGCCTCAGAACTCCTCTCAAGAGTCATTTGCATTCAGCCTGCCCTAGGTAATAAAAATAAACACAAGTGGGGGACACCATCTAAGTGTAGCCATTTACACTTAGATGGTGGTGCCCTCCTTTGTTTTTTTTTGTTTTTGTTTTTTACACTATGTGCATTAGGTTGACTCAAGACCTGGATCTGAGGAGCTGCAACCATCTATGGCGGCTTTTTAGTAACTTTTCCGCTAAACTCTCATTCATTTTAGGCCCTTCTTTATTTACCCATAGGCCCACTTCATTTTTTCTATTACTATCAGGCTGCATTCACACATAATTAGGGGTGGAATTTCCGCAATCCCCCCCCATGATTTCAAATAGATGCAAAACGCATTATGCAATGGCACCCCAATAGTGCCACGATGTTGTTGTGATTGTTGCGCGGTAAATCGTGCTGTAATCGCAACGAGCAACGATTGTCGCTCAAAAAGGAACACAAGCTTCTTTTGGGACGACAGCGGCGCACATTGGGATTTTCCGCGATTGCAGCGCGATTTACCGCATGACAATCGCGGCATAATCGCAGCTAAATTGGGGTGCCATTAGAAGTAATGGCATAGCAAAAGCATCCCGTGTTTTGCAGCCATTTGAAATCGCGAGGCGGGATCGCGGCGATTCTGCCCGCGATCATGTGTGAATGCAGCCTTAAGTTCAATATTGCACCATCGTTATTGCACCACTGCCCTAGGTAACGCCTACATGTGATGCTGAGCCTCTGTGATTGAAAGAGCTGAAATCCAATGAATGAAAGGGGCGGGACAGCGACACTCAGACTGCCCCCTTGGACGTCTAAGGCTCCATTGACACAATGCAACTTGGAATGTGATTCTACCTGCGATTCCAAATCACATTGCAATTGCAGCACAATGCGTGTTTGGGTGCCATTATCCTTCGATAGCCCCCCAAACGCAATTTCACAATTTTCACGCGACAGAATCACGTGGCAATCGCGGCAAAACTCTCCTTTATAAACCCTGTGAAGCTTGTCGCCCATCCAAAATCGCACTGCAATGGCGGCACAACGTGTGGCACGTTTGGGTGCCATTATGCTTCAAAGGCCCCCAAAACAGGATGTGATTCTGCCGCAAATTTCTTGCAACAGAATTACGTGGCAATCGCGGTAAAATGCTCCTTTAAAAACCCTGTGAAGCTTGTCGCCTAAAAAAGAGCAGGAGCTTCTTTTCGGGGCGACAAACGCACAAAGGGCAGCCAGATTCAAGCGAATGGGCCTGGCCCTAGGTGACACGCAGGACCGCGTAAAAATTGCATCGTCAAAATCGCAAAGTGCTCGTTCCCACTACGCATTAATGTGGGCTTTGCACTGTTTTTGGGCAACATTCGTCCTCCCGGCAGCTGTGCAATCTTTAAAAAAAAAAAAACAAAAAAAAAAAAAACAGTCATCTCACAGATCGACAAACAGCGCACACATTACGGCGGCCAATCTGACGTTTCCATCCTGGTAATGCCTTAATCTTTTTTGCTAATCTTATTCGGTTCTTTGAAAAATAAAAATAAATTCAAAGAACACATAAACAGAAATTCCCGTGAGACTGTAATTGAAAGCCTGCAAAAAAAAAAATAAAATAAAAAAAAATAAAAAAAATGTAATTCTACAAATTACATTTCAATTGGCGCCCAATTATGATAAATAAACAGAAGAGACACTGTATCAATCAATACGGCATTTCCATTATTTTGTGTAATTCGACGCCTTGCCTTGCGCGCTATTCAAATTTCAATTACTCGCCTGACCTTAGCCACTTGTGAAGGTTACTTTATTTTCAGTTTCGCACTCCTTTCCCATCGACCGGCGCGCGTCCCCTGACCGTTTAACAAGTCCCACATCAGCCTTTCAAGCCGAGCTATTCCTGTTGACATTAATAATTATGACAACACCTGAACTGACTTTGTAGCGAATGAAAATAAATAAATAAATAAATAAATTCTCATTGATGTCTAGACGGTCGCTGTTGAAAAACATATCTGACGTGATCGTATAATGTACGGATGCAAAACATGATATCAGCGGGGGAAACCACTAGCTTAGGCGGCAATAAATGGAGTTATTTTGTCAAAATGAATTTGGCAGCAAAATTACCAATTTTTTTGCTGAAAACGAGATGCTCTCAGTTAAGATGAATTTTGGTGTTTTTTATCCACTTGCCCCGCGGGGGGGGGGGGGTTGGGTGTTGGGGGGGGGGGGTGGCGGTCACTTTTTACATTTTTTTGCACATTTTTTTATTGCTGAAAACGGGACACTCTCAATTAGGGTGAATTTTGGTTGTTTTTAGTCACTTGCCTACGTGCGGGGGAGCAACTTTTTATTTTTTTGCACACGTGAATTTGGCGGCAAAATTACCAATTTCTTTGCTGAGCCTGAAAACGAGATACTTTCAATTAAGAAGAATTTTGGTGGTTTTTATCCACTTGCCTACTGGGGGGGGGGCAATTTTTAATTTTTTTTTTTTTTTTGCACTCATGAATTTGGCTGCAAAATTACTAGTTTTGTTACTCGAAACAAGATACTGTCAATTAGGGTGCATTTTGGTGGTTTTTAGCCACTTGCCTACGGTGGGGGGGGGGGGGGCAATTTAAAAACATTTTTGCACAACATTTTTTGTTGCTGAAAATGAGACACTCTCAATTAAGGTGAATGTTGGTGGTTTTTAGCCACCTGCCTACTGCGGGGCAATTTAAATTTTTTTATTTTGCACACATGAATTTGGCGGCAAAATTACTAGTTTTGTTGCTGAAAACGAGATACTGTCAATTAGGATGCATTTTGGTGGTTTTTAGCCACTTGCCTATGGTGGGGGGTAATTTTTTAATTTTTTTGCACATTTTTTGTTGCTGAAAGGAGACACTCTCAATTAAGGTGAATTTTGGTGGTTTTTAGACACTTGCCTACGGGGGGGGCAATTTTTTATATTTTTTGCACAACATTTTTTGTTGCTGTTACACGATATTTGCAAAGCTATTTGTAAGATGCATTTTTTTTTGCAAACAAACACAATATTGTACCCATGTTTTGTAAACTATAAAAGATTGGGTTGCAGCAAGTAAATAGATACCAAACACGTCAAAGCCTAAAAATTGTGCACGCCCATAAAATCGCAAAAAAAAAAAAATCTAAAGGTACCCAAAATTCTCCATAGACAATACTTTAAAAGCCTTTACAGGTAATCAGTTTAGAATCACCTGTGAATTTTGACGCTAGAATTATTGTTCTCACTCCAACGTGCACAATTGATTTGTTTACATACACGAGCTCACCCCAGGCTGCTCTTTTTATATGGGGTGTGTGCAGCAGTGGGTGCTGTAATTTTAATTTTAATTATTATTATTATTTATTTTATATAATTCTTTTTTTACACTTTTTTATTTATTTATTTATTTTTTACTTTATGCTATCATAAGGGGCCTAACAAGTCCCCTATATAATAGCATTGGCAGGTCCTCTTCATAGAGACATCTATTTTATATGGGGTTTTATATGGGGAGTGTGCAGCAGTGGGTGCTGTAATTTTAATTTTAATTATAATTATTAATATTTATTTTATATAATTATTTTTTTACACTTTTTTATTTTTTTTATTTTTTTTACTTTATGCTATCATAAGGAGGCTAACAAGTCCCCTATATAATAGCATTGACAGGTGACAGGTCCTCTTCATAGAGACATGTTTCCCCTGCCCTCGAATACAGCTATTTGACCACAGGTCGTGATGGTTTACTGTAGGGATGCCCCCCTTTTGTTCCAAGGCTGACAGGAGTAGTGACAGCTACTGCTGGACGTAGAATCCCCTAAGCTTGCACATTATGAACGGTTGGGGGGGGGGGCGCAGTTTGGCATCTTTGCCCTGGGCGCCGGGTGACCTTGTCCTGGCACTGTTCGGCAGGTCCACTGAATACACTCAGCCAATGTGTTCCAAGTAGAAATTGGCACCTTATCCACCTATCCTAACCCAAACAATGAACAAAACGCAAAAAGTTGACCTTTGCAAACACATTTTGCCACCAAACCGGTAGGTTGCCGGTAAAATAACCCGGCATGTTTACATTGGCGATGCTGAGAAATTATTTGAGTCGTTATTACGGAGAGGGGAAGCGAGCGCCATTTCGCACTTGACATTCCATCCTGAGCAGTCTGTCATCGGCGGGTTTCCTGCGACCTTCTTATCTTTATTGTGGCAAATCAACTTCCTGAAACTCATCATCTCATCCATTAAACTTTTGAGATCCAGGTCAGACCTTAATGATTTAGTCAATTAATCAAGTCGCTACAATGCCACTTGGCTGCCTGACCTTTTACAATAGTTATTCTGGCCCCTTTTTTTGCCATGTGACGATCCCTCTGAAGTCCCTCGCCTCATGAATAATTCAACGGCCAGTGGTCAATTGACTGTCACCTGCACGGAAGGGACGCGCGGGCTGGATATTTATAATACCTGAGGGTGTCACTGAGAGTCGGAGTTAAAAAGCTGGAGGTCCAGAGCGATGTTTCTGAAGTGGAAAATAGTTTCATTCTCTCTTTTAACTCATTTTCTTGGAGGAAATAAAATATGTAATATATCTGGGTGAAGAGGTTTTTTTTTTTTTCCACCCCTCTTTACGCCATACATCTGGGAATTAATTTGCGTTCAATTTTCAGTTTTATATCAGGTCTCGCTGCCTTTACTTTATGAGAAGCGTGCATAGAATTGTGGGTGAGTAAAAAGTCAAGATCTCCGTACTCGGGTCTTGAGTCCACCTTCCACCCGGGACACCATTTGTGTCGGTTTGGGTTTTCTTTAGTTGGTCTTGTGTCTTCTCTTAAGACAATAGTGCCAATTTACTATAACTAATTGGTTATTATTTTATTTAATCCTTTCATTATTTTATTTCATTTTTTTTTCTTAAATTGTTTAGTTTACAAAGCCAAATGCTGCATGGGTGTGGATTCAATTTTATATTTTTATTACATAGCACTGTAATTTTACCTAAATAGGTTTAAACTTTTGGTCTTATTTTTGGTGTCTGTGCTCTATTGGCAGGGCCACTGTTAGAAATCATGGGGCCCCAATAGAGCCCTCCTAACTGGGCCCCCCAACCATGCCCCCCCAACCATGCCTAAACCCCACACTGAAAATGAAGAAAGAGTCCTTCCTCTACACCCACCTCCTGGGCCCCTCTGTTAACCTGATGGAGCCTAGGGAAATGTAATTTAAAGCGGAGCTCCACCCAAAAGGGGAAGCTCCACTTATCTGCCTCCTCCACCTCTGGTGCCACATTTGGCACCTCTTGGGAGGGAAGGGGGAACGGGTATCTGGTTTTGACAGGTACCCATCCCCACTTCCGGGAGACCTCACTGCAGTGAGATGTGGCGAGGTCCACTGGAAGTTTGTCCCTCCTCCTTCCTCTGTCGCTGGGCCATTGACAAAGCACAGCACAGTAGGGAACCGCAAGGCTTCACTGCCGTTTTCTGTTACAGGCAATGGCGGCAGCAGCACCCGAGAGCTGATGGAAACATTGACTGGGGTGCCGACATCGCTGGATTCCAAGACAGGTAATTTTCCTAATATTAAAAGTCAGCAGCTACAGTATTTGTAGCTGCTGACTTTTCATTATTTTATAGGGGGGCTGGATCTCCTCTTTAAGCCCTGGTAAGCAAGAAGGAGTGGGGGTGTGGTCTAGTAAAATCTATGTATTAATTTAGGCAGAAATTAACAATAAAGCTGCCCTGGGCCCCCCCTGTTTAGCTAATGGGGCCTGGCTGGGCCCAGTACAACAGCACTGGTTGTACTGCCTTATTGGTAAGGGTATTTCTTCATTTCCTGTCTTGGAGTGATAGGGAAATTGCATATTTAATTTTTCTTTCTTAATGTTGGCCTCACAAATATCTAAGAAAGCCTCTAATATCCTGGTTTTCCTGATAACTTTCAAAGATTCAAATCAAAGGAATGTGTGATTGTAAACTGACTAAGTCCTTGAGGGGTCATATTACAAAGGGAGTTGGCTTGGGGGGTTGTCTATTTCTTATACACAAGTCTAAATACCACAGCCCAAACTGGAATAAATCAGTCTCACACCAGAGCTTGCGTTATGTATGCGTCTGAATCGGCCATGCTGCGTAAAAGCAGGGGGACCCCATGACGAAACTGCATCTTTAGTTAAGTATTCTTGTTATATTTTATTTATCTTTATTTGTATATGTTACACTTTTAAGTATTTGTGTGATCTCTCTTTGCACATATCGAACACAACCCCAGAAATTTGACAAAACATGGAGACACAACCGGAAGTATAAGGAAAATCTCTTCAAAGAGAGGGGAAATGTCTAATGTAGTCAGAAATCCCAGATAACTAGATAAAAAAAAATTATTAAACATGCCACACACAGTAAAGTCCCTCTGATGAAGTCAAATGACGTAACTCGTAGGGCGGAGCCATGTGACATCATCACATTTGACCGGTGCACTGGTCCAAATCATTTGGTGGAGGGGGAATTATGGTGTTTATGGTGTTTTTTTTCAGGGGTTTGGGGTTAGCCCCTTAGTTCCAGTGAAGGGAAAATTCAGGGCGTCAGCATACAAAGACATTTTGGACAATTTTATGCTCCCAACTTTTGGGGATGGCCCATTCCTGTTCCAATATGACTGTGCACAGTGCACAAAGCAAGTTCCATAAAGACATGGATGAGCGAGTTTGGGGTAGAGGAACTTGACTGGCCTGCACAGAGTCCTGACTTCAACCCAATAGAACACCTTTGGGATGAATTAGAGCGGAGACTGCAAGCCAGGCCTTCTTGTCCACATCAGTGCCTGACCTCACAAATGCTCTTCTGGAAGAATGGTCAAACATTCCCATAGACACACTTCTAAACCTTGTGGACGGCCTTCCCAGAAGAGTTGAAGCTGTTATAGCTGCAAAGGGTGGGCCCTACTGACTAAGACTGGGATGCCATTAGAGTTCATGTGCATGTAAAGGTAGGTGTCCAAACACTTTTGGTAATATAGTGTGTGTATATATATATATATTTTTTTTTTTCTCTCCCCTCTCATAGTATGAATAAATGATAAGGTAATAGATTGTATAATCGAGAAAAAGAAAATTAAGTAGGATAGTGATGAATAGTAATCATATATAGTATATGGTATAAGACCTAAAAAAAAAAAGAATGTATTGAAGAATGGGGGGGCAGTAGGAGGGAAATTATTACCCCCTGATCCAACCAGGAAGAACAATTGGTCCATAGATAATTTATTGTTTAAGGTATAATAGACCTTTAAAACCCTTCAGAGCTCCAAAGTCTGCTCAGCTGGACCTGTAGTTAAGTCATTCCAATCGATATGTGTGAGTCTTGTCTGGAGCTGTATCGTAGGAAGGTGATACAGTGAAGTGGTGCTTTGTTTCATCTATATTAGGTTGGTATCTTCGCTGTACCGCCATTACTGAGGCTGGATTCTAGCAGAACGAATTCTGTAAAGACATTTTTTTCTCAGATCCGGTTGCCTGGGTGTTCACTACGGTTTACTAGCTTAGGGTAAAACTACCTTATGAAAGTTTAACAGAGGTCGGGAGGACTGCGAATGTGACATTTCCCAGACTTATGTTATGGGAGCTAACAAAGCAGCAACGCTACCACCAAATTGGCTTTAAATAAATAATGAACAGCATGCTCAGTGCCTCACAGAACCAATTGAGGGAAGTAAGATAACAGCACAGCAGTAATATGGAGGGTAGCATTGCTAGGTAACAAGAAAGGGCAAGTTGGTGTCTGTTTTGGAAGAAGAACCTATAAAGCAATACAGCTTGTTGATGCCGTTGGGTTGTGTCCAGTAATTTGCAGCACTTTTCCATCTGCCCTTTGCCTTACTACAGAAAGTGGAAAATATAAGAGTATATAATAGGTCCAGTGTAGATTTCTTACTCATAACAAAAGGTCAATGGGTAAAAGCCAATGCGTTTCAAGGGTATACAATTCCCCCTTCATCAGGGCTTGTTCTGGTAGTGATGGAAAGACCAGACCATATCTCTTTTGTATGACCATACTGTGGCTTGAAGTGTTCTTTGGGTGGCATCATACTTGACTTGATTTCCATCACTGTGACCTGTGGGTACAGAAACTTTGCTGCCCAACAACCCTTTCTCAGGATCACATATTTCACACAAAACCTTTTACTGTTTAACTGATCCAAACCTGACTTGCAGCAATGTATAAAAAGGCCTAAATTAAATGGCTGTATTTCTACCAGTGATGGGGAACAAAATGTGTGACCAATAAGTATTACAGAAGACACGTTGGTAGGGCACTGGCCCCAAGGGTAGGTGATATCAAGCTTAAAGTCTATTTCCAAGCAGATAAAAAATGATCCCTTGCAGCGGGCCTTGCCCACACTGCAAGGGTAACAGACTGTTTTGTCTAGGGCAGAGGAGGTTTACTTACCAGATCTTCCTGATCCCCCACAGGCAGTGCTTCCCCATGATCCTGGGGTGGACTGTCCCTCGGCATGCTCATGTCCAGAGCAGGGCTATAATTTGGATCTGGTCTTGATGACATCAGGACCCTAGAATAGTGGATCATGGGGGTGCAGAAGCTACGGGTACCAGTCTAGCTGTAGGGAGGGGTGGATGATCGGCAAAGTATATCCCTTTTATTGTTTCCCTAGACATATAATGAGCAATTAACTGTAAATCATGTATTATTTCTTTGTTGCCTATCTTGAGTAAAAACAAGAATGTTCTTTTGAGACTGGGCGAAACTCGTTGGGTGCCCAAAATCTGATCCTGGCAGTGCCGCCAGGTTATCAGAGAGCTGGCCAAGGATTGGAAGGTCCACGGCCAGCCCTATGGTCTAGGACAGTGTTTCTCGAATCCAGTCCTCAAGGCCCCCCAACAGGTCATGTTTTTAGGCTTTCCATTATTTTGCACAGGTGATTTAATCAGTTTTACTGCCCTAGTAATTACCACAGCTGTTTCATCTGAGGGAAATCCTCCGTGCAAACATGTCCTGTTGGGGCGCCTTGAGGACTGGAGTTGAGAAACCCTGGTCTAGGAGACCAGAAACAACATCATGAT
This sequence comes from Aquarana catesbeiana, assembly GCF_042186555.1. Taxonomy (NCBI): domain Eukaryota; kingdom Metazoa; phylum Chordata; class Amphibia; order Anura; family Ranidae; genus Aquarana; species Aquarana catesbeiana. The sequence continues at coordinate 249,471,843 of NC_133333.1, forward strand.
GTCACTTTCAGTTAGGGCAGATGTAACCAGATAATATTTTTTTATATCTCATGCTTTCCAGGGTAGAGGAGAGATCTGGGGTTTTATAGACTCCAGGTGTCTCTATAAAAAGGACCTGTCATGCCTTATTTCTATCACAAGGGATGTTTACATTTATTGTGATAGGAACAAAAGTGATAAAAAAAATTAATAGGACAGTGTAAGAATAAAAAAAAGTAATAAAATAAATAACAAAAAAAAAATGTTAAAGCACCTCAATCCCCCCTCCAGCGCTCGCATGCAGAAGCGAATGCATGCGTAGGTTGCGCACGCATATGTAAATGGTGTTCGCACCACACATGTGAGGTATAGCCGTGAATGTTATAGTGAGAGCAATAATTCAAAAGGTAGACCTTCTCTGTAACCCTAAACTGGTAACCTGTAAAAAAAAAATTTTAAACGTTGCCTATGGAGATTTTTAAGTATTGTAGTCTGTCGCCATTCCACGAGCTGGCGCAATTTTAAAGTGTGACATGTTAGGTATCTATTTACTCAGAGTAACATCATCTTTTATGTTTTACAAAAGAATTGGGTTGTTCATTGTGTTCTTTATGTAGATATATGCGGATAATATAATAATGCGGATTTTCACTTGTCAACAGAAAGTGTCAGAACAGTTCTGGTCTTCAAGTGGTTAAATAACTTGTTTACACTGAAACATTGATGTAAAGTAGCTGCAATTGGGGTCAAAGAAGTTCAATCTGGTAATACATGCGGTTTGTGTGACATCAGGATTATGAAATTTATTATGGTCTAATATAACAGGATTGTCATACATTACATTTGGATGTAGAGACCTGTTAAAAAGGATGCTAGGTAACAGGATTATGCTTGAATTAGACAATTTAATTATTTCCCTACTTCCCCCACCTTCCTATTTATCTTCCTTAAAGGGAAACTACTTTTTACCTTTTTTAGGATATACGGTATATGCATTAAGGGCTTCTTCAGGATATACGGTATATGCATTAATGGCTTCTCCACCAGCCCACCCCCCCCCCCCCCCAGCCACCCACCCAAGGAAGGACATGCAACCGCTCGACCAGAGCTTAACCACCCCCCTTCATGACCAAGTCATTTTTTTGTGACACGGCACTGCGTTACTTTAACTAACAATTGTGCAGTCGTGCCACGTTGTATCCAAATAAAATGTATGTCCTATTTTTCCCACAAACAGAGCTTTCTTTTGGTGGTATTTGATCACCTCTGCGTTTTTTTATTTATTTATTTTTTGCGCTATAAACAAAAAAAGACAATTTTGAAAAAAAAAAAACAACATTTTTTACTTTCTGCTATAAAACATATCCCATAAAAAAAATGTAAAAAATCAAATTTCTTCATCAATTTAGGCTAATATGTATTCTGCTACATATTTTTGGTAAACAAAAAATCCCAGTAAGTGTATATAGATTATTTTGTTCTAGCGTCTACAAACTATGGGATATTTATTTATTTTTTTAATAGTATTGGCAGCGATCAGCGACTTATAGCTGGCCTGCGATATTGCGGATAAATCGGACACTAACTGACACTTTTTTGGGAACCATTGACACTAGAATAGTGGAGCTTGGGGGTGGAGAAGCTACGGGTACCAGTCTAGCTGTAGAGAGGAGTGGATGATCGGGAGAGTATATCCCTTTTATTGTTTCCCTAGACATATAATGAGCAATTAACTGTAAATCATGTATTATTTCTTTGTTGCATATCTTGAGTAAAGACAAGAATGTTCTTTTGAAACTGGACGAAACGCGTTGGCTGCCCAAAATCTGATAAATATAGCTAAAGATATGCACTGTCACTGTACTAATAACACTGGCTGGGAAGGGATTAACATTAGGGGCAAAGATGGCTTGTACCTTTAGCAGAGAAACAGCCCCAAAGCATAATGTTTCCGCCTCCATGCTTGTAGGGATGGTGTTCTTAGGGTCATAGTCAGCATTTCTCTTCCTCCAAACACGGCGAGTCGAGTTAACGCCAAAGAGCTCAATTTTGGTCTCATCTGACCACAGCACTTTCTCCCAATCCTTCTCTGAATTATTTAGATGTTCATTGGCAAACTTCAGACGGGCCTGTACATGTGCCTTCTTGAGGAGACTTCCCATGTTTGGAGGAAGAAAAATGTTGACTATGACCCTAAGAACACTATCCCTACAGCCAAGCACGGAGGTGGAAACATTATGCTTTGGGGCTGTTTCTCTGCTAAAGGTACAGCCCGACTTTGTCGCAGTGAGGGTCCAATGGACAGGGCCATATATTGTAAAATCTTGGATGAGAACCTTCTTTCCTCAGCCAGAACACTGAAGATGGGTCATGGATGGGTCTTCCAGCATGACAATGACCCAAAACATACCACCAAGGCAACAAATGAGTGACTCAAGAAGAAGCACATTAAGGTCATGGGTTTTTTTTTTTGTTCTTTTTGTATTGATGTTGGGTGGGGATATGTGATGGATGTGTTTTTTGTTGTATAATGAAAAATTTTATAAAAACGATTTGTTTAAAAAAAAAAGGCCATGGAGTGGCCAAGCCAGTCTCCAGACCTTAATCCTATAAAAAAATGTATGGAGGGAGCTGAAACTTCGAGTTGCCAAGTGACAGCCAAGAAACCTTAAGGATTTAGAGAAGATCTGTAAAGAAGAGTGGACCAAAATCCCTCCTGAGATGTGTGCAAACCTGATCACCACCTACAAGAAACGTCTTATCTCTGTGATTGTCAACAAGGGTTTCTCCACCAAGTACTAAGTCATGTTTTGCTTGGGGATCAAATACTTATTTTACTCACTGAACTGCAACTTGATTTATAACATTTGTATCCTGTGTTTTTTTTTTCTGGATTTTTGGTTGATATTCTAGTTTCTGGATTTTTAATTGATATTCTGTCTCTATCATTTAAAATACACCTATGATAACAATTATGGACCCTTCATTTCCTTGTAAGTGTGCAAACTTATACAATCTGCAGGGGATCAAATCATTATTTTCCCCCACTGTAACCAATCAGCTTCTAACTTCAGCTTTTTCAATTGAGCTCTGACAATAAAACCTGGAAGCTGATTGGTTTCTATGCAGAGGTGCTCCAGGTTTTGCACGCTCCAACCCCCCAATGTGGCTGTTCGAGATCTCATGTCTAGAAGGCAGCCTGACAGTTCTTGGGAAGAAAAATAGAGCTCATTGCATTAAAAAAAAAAAAAGAAAAAAAGTACTATAGACCTATATTAAAAACGAGGCCTAAAGGAGCTCGCCGCGTTGGGGCTCCACTGTATATCATTTCTAAATTTCCCATTCCCAATCAAACTGCAAGTGTAGAATAATTTCCCCAATGCTTGCCTGCTTTTAAATCATTAACACTGCTGGAATAATAAATGTACAGCGCACTAAGGAACACAGTGATCCAAACACTCAGAGACTGCGATCTTGGCAGTGTTAATGTAGTGTAAGCTTTTTGGTAATGGATTCTGACATAATACAATTCTGCCACTAAATGAGAATGAATATGCTCCATTATTTGGAGTTTAATCTTAGTCACACTAATTATGGGGATGGGAGTTATCACGGCTCAGCTCGCACAAACTATCCAAGCACACTTCAGCTTCCGCATTAGCGCGGTCGGCGCAAAACGCTGGAGATCAAAGCGTCGGTCTTCACAGGGGAGGAAAGCTGTGCAGGGGCATTGCTAAGAGCGGACCCCGCAATTCGTAAAGACTGGTACAGGCAGAAAGTGTCTCAGGTGCGTTGTAAAAGTGGCAAAGGGTGCGCCATATTCACGTACCTGTCTAGATCTTTGTCATTGAATTTAGCGCATGTGAGATGCTTTCGCAAAATCTATCTCTGTACGTCAAAAGAAAGTTGGTCGTAATTGACTCCACTTTGGTAAAATATGAACTGTCGATCTTTTATTTTGAATTGGTTTTTGCACCACAATATAGAAGTGGAGCAAATTGGAACAACTTGAATTTGGCGCACGATTTGCTGTCAGAACCAAAACTGTTGCAGATGTCTTTTGAAGTAGGTGCAACGCATTAATAAAAAAAAAAATCGCGAGAAACATTGTGTAGCAGCTTTACTGATCTCCCCCCCCCCCCCCCCCCCCCCCCCCGGAGTGTTTCAAGATTTCAAGGAAAAGGGGGCACCTATTAGTAAAGAAAAGCAGAATGATTTAGGTGGAAATTGATTTTGCTGTAAAATTTAAATGGAAGCTCTCATTTCATGGTGAAATTAGCTTGAGAAAAAATCTACTTTTTTTGGGGGGGGGGGGGGGGGGTTTAATGTTGTTAGGTAGCTTAATTCTTTTTGTGATGGATCTGTATTTGTGTACTGTCACTTTATACATTTCTTTTTGGCTGTCTTTTAGATTTTAGGAGTTCTAATCCTTCCCCACAGAAAAAGACAGGAAAGGACAGGTACCCGCTCCCACTTCCGGTCAGATTGATTTTTTGACAGGTACCCTCTCCCACTTCCCGTCGGATTGCTTTTTTTGACAGGTACCCACTCTCACTTCAGGTTGGGTTGTTTTTTTGACAGGTACCCTCTCTTACTTCCGGTCGGATTGCTTTTTTTGACAGGTACCCGCTCCCACTTCAGATCAGGTTGTTTTTTTGACAGGTACCCTCTCCTACTTCCGGTCGGATTGCTTTTTTGACAGGTGCCCTCTCCCACTTCAGATCGGGTTGCTTTTTTGACAGGTACCCTCTCCCACTTCAGGTGGGGTTGTTTTTTTGACAGGTATCCTCTCCCACTTCCGGTCGGATTGCTTTTTTGACAGGTACCCTCTCCTACTTCCAGTCGGATTGCTTTTTTGACAGGTACCCAGCTCCCACTTCTAGTCAGATCTCTGTGACGGTCCACCAGAAGTTCTTCCCCCCGCCCACAAGCTTCTGGAACACATCACAGGTCCCAGAAGGCGGCAGGACCATTCACAAAGCGCAGTGCAGTATGCACATGTGCATTTGATCAGCCAGTTGTGAAGCCACGAGGAATCATAGCGGGCTGCCCACAGTAAACATGACAGCACCAGGGACCTGAAGACCGCTGGAGACGCAGCTCGGGTGAGCACAATGCTGGACCCCTGGACAGGTGAGTGTAAGTAAATTAAAAATCTGCATCTACAGTATTTGTAACTGCTGACTTTAATTTTTTTTTTTTTTCAATATGGCTGAAAAACCACTTTAATCTTGACTTCCCTATTGACTTGCTAAAATCCCCCCAATTTTTGCCAAAATTTGGATAAAATTAAAACTTTTCCGTATTCCTACCCATAAACTCTAAAACCTTTTAGACAATCCACACAACTGTGCCACATGCTTGGCCAAACTCCAAACACATCACACCAGATAGCCATACATAATCTGTCACACCTTCATGTACAGGAGAAACTATTTAATCTACTATCCCAATTTTTAAATCCCATATTACTATCTACAACCCACTTTTTTTAAAGGAAAACTATGGTGTAATAGTTTGGGGTTATTTGTATTTTTTTAAAAGTTCATAAGTTTAATATAGTAATACAATTTTTGTTTGACAAATAAACATTAATAGGTGATAAAAGAGCCCCAGAGCACTAGGACATAGCTAAGGATACAGCACAGAAGTACTTCCTTTTTAGGAGCATTGGGGTGGATTTACTAAAGGCAAAGCGACTGTGACTGTGTACTTTGCAAAGTTCAGTTGCTCCAGGGCTTAGTAAATGAGCAGAAGCTCTGCTGACCTCCATCATCCAATCATGTGCAATCAAAATGCTGTTTTTTGTTCTATTTTCCTTGCATGTGATTGGGTATTCTTTGTAAAGTGAACCTTCACATCATTGACTAAGCTCTGAAGCAACTGCACTTGCAGAGTGCACAGTCTATTTGCCTTTAGTAAATCAACCCCATTGTCTTTCATTAAAGCTTCACATGTCCTTCACTGAAAATTTGGACACAACTGTTCAATAAGGGATGAATCACCCATCTAATTATTTCATCTGTCCTGTGTATAAATATTGTTTTTTGCTACTGAGCTCTGTAAACAAAAGCTATTTTCACATCTCTCTCTCTCCTCTGTAAGTTTCCACTTTCCAAAATTTTTACTGAATGGCACATATATTTATACAGATCTATATATCACAATGATGGCAAGCTTGGCACCCAAATGTTTTGGTACTACATTTCCCAATACTACATTTCCCATGATGCTCATGCACTCTGCAGTGTAGTTGAGCATCATGGGAAATGTACTGTAGTTCCAAAACATCTTGGGTACCAAGGTTCGTCATCACAGATATAATAGATCTAAAAATATTGCTTATATATTCTGGAAGAGGAAGAAGGGCTGATTGACATGCCATTGTCTACACCTAATTCCCATGCAGCCATTAGGGATATGGTTGTGATAAGCACTGCTTATGCTATTGCAATGCTTTACACGTGGATGTGGATAATTATGAATAATCAGGATCTAATAAGGAGTAAAATGCACAATGATTAAAGTTACACGTCTACAGCATAATAATATTAACTAGAAAAGTGCTAGGGTCTCTCTCTGCAGTAGACACTTATCGGCAGCCATCTAGAGGATGGTTCCTCACTTGGGTTAGCAGCTATGACGGTCTCTGGTCATCAGACAATTGCATGGTGGAGGGAATGCCAGTAGAAGCCCCTTTTCTTTGGAATCCCCAGACATCCTTGTGGTGGCAGAGGCAGGAGAAAAATACATTATTGTTACACAGGACCACTTATCACCCTTTTGGTGCCTTAAAGTGTATGTAAAGCCCAAACTTTTTTGTTTTTGTTTTGATAGGGTAGGGGAGGGTTTAAACTCTGAGTTTACTTTTTGCTGCCTGTGTCCCATTATGCAAATTTCCATTGATTCCTGGTTTCAAAGAGACAACAGGAATTGAGGGAAAATCTCTCAAAGTTCCTCTTAGGAAGCTCTCATTGGAATAGGTATCCCCACTGGAGGATTTACCTTCACTTTTTGTTCTGGGGACAATTATAATATTAAAGTAGAACTATAGGTAAAACTTTTTTTTACTTTGGATAGACTAAGGAAGGGTTATAACCCCTGTCAGTTTATTTTTTGCCATTTGTGTCCCATTGGGGATCATTGACTTCACTTCCTGTCTCATAGCCGAAACAGGAAGTGAAAGAAAATCCCTGCAAAGGAAACTCAAGGGCCCCCAGGTCACCAGAAGTAGTGTCCCCATTGGAAAATTTCCCCTCCATTACTTTTCTGAGGACAACCTAACATTTGGGATTTTCTTTTGCTTTCAATTGCAATGATAATGGTAAACAGGACAAATAGTGAGGATGAATCTCTCTCTGTAGAGCTCCCCTGAGGTGCTCTGGCATACAAATATCATCTGCTTCCTCCAGTCTTACTGTAATGATTGGTCTAAACAACCAATGGTGAAACTCAGTAGGTTTAAATGGATAGACAGATCCTGGAGACCTGAAAACTGTCTGCCTCCCAAAGCACCCAAGTATTGTAAGTTTATATTGGAACCCTACCTTAAACTGGAATGTCCCCAGTCTAAATTTAGAGTTAGAGTTTTAGCCAGCCTGAGCTCTGGTCGTTTATGTTATCTGGGTTTGTTCAGTTTCTCCTGAGCCCATGGACATTGTTTTCTGATGCCTGCTTCTGGGGAATGTTCACCAATGGATATAACGAGAAGATACAATGTTGTGGGTTATAAATATTCTTTCTGCCCTGGCCAATCACTGTGGGGGAAGAGGGTAAATATTTGGGGAAACTTTCTAGAAAGATCTTTGCCTCCCAGGCTTTGCCTGGAGAGGATGTGTGTGTAGAAGGTCCTGCTGCCTGAGGAGTGTGTACGTCCAATGACCTTACATCTTCAGACCTGATACCCAAAGAAGGTATGCTGCCTGGGGAAGGAAGCTAAAGAAGCAGAGTTCCCATTAGTCAATAGCTAGTCTTAGCTTAATGGTCCACTACTACAAATTGCCAGTGTCCACAACTAGTCTGTGAGAAGGATGGAGATATGTAATGGTAGATGTCCCATCTAGCCTACCTAACCTGCATGTGGGTGGGTGGAGCGTGGTACAGCGGCAGTAACACACACTCAATCCATATGCAATTGAATAACTTGTATTGAAGTCAAAGTACAAGAGTTCACAACAAGCCCATTGGAAGGAGGCCCAACTGGGAAACACTCACGGATGACAGTAGCATGTAGCAGAGCAGGTCTCAGCAGAGCTGACAGCGTCTTTCTCGAGGGGTGGAATGCAGCCTGGCTGGTCTGAGCCCAAGTGGGGAGGTTTCCAGGAGAGTGAGGAATCCTTACACTTTTCCTTTGTCTGGAACCTTTCCCTACCGCTAATACTGTCCCTGAAAGAAGGGTGATCTGTCCCTACACTTCCCACACACTAGAATGTGTGCCAAACCCAGGAGCCAGGGTCTTAAATAGACTTTGCCACACCTGGGATAGTCACCAAAGCCACATGGGCAGCCAGCATCCAGTGCTCAGCCCCAGTGACCCAGAAAACCATAGAGGAACCATGTTCTTCTTGGCTTCCTCTCTGAAATGCCGCGACAGTTGAGTGCCTGCAATGGAGACAGTGGACTGTAAATGCCTATACTCATCATCCTATACTATTGAGCAGAGAAAACTTTCGGTGCTGTTTTGTGTTTTGGGGTATCCTGTGCCCCAACACCCCTATTCCCTACAATACATGTTGCAGAGAAAAAAATGAATGGAGTAGAAATCGCCGTAGGTGGGTGGGGGAGTATTTGGGTGCAGCTACAGGGCAGATTACCAGTAAGAAGTCTAGGAGGGCCCATAAAATCTAGCTGCTCCTGAGGGGTCAGTGCTAAATTTATTAATAATCTATTTGGTCACTTAGGAAACTGGCGGTATCCTCTATACATGATACATATTCATTTCATTTTTTTTTTATCGACATAAAGAGTTTATCATTCCTCAAAATGCGTGCTCTCTGACAATGCACCATAGTACCCTTTTAATTCCCATCTACAGGAGAGCAGCAGACAATAAATCCATTTCCCAACATATTTTCTTATTTGTCAGCGGAAAAAAAAAAGGGCGAGAAATGATAAAGGTAACCGGCCTGATGCAAGTGCTGGATAAGACCGAGCAAGCACTTTTAATGCCAGTATTTGTTGCGGTGGATTTACCTTGTTTTGTTGTATTAAAGACGATGTTGCTAACCTAAAGGAGAACCCCTGTCTATCTAAAAGAAGCACATTGCTTTAAAATAGGCAGATAATAAAAATGACCAAATACAACCAATGAACAAATCCGTCTACTTTACTTGCAATAGATGATGAGCTGATGTACAGAGTAGGAGTGTCTGTGTCTGTGCCCCTCCCTCCAGGTCTGGGGACACAGAGCAAAATCGGGTGGGCTCCTTTTGCAGCCTATTTTTATTTTTAGCAAATCTTCCTTCAATCCTTGTCCTAGTACTAGGTCAAATTTTGAGGGTGGATCTGGACCAATCCTGACAGGTTTTAGCCCTTCACTGCTCTATTCACCCCCCCCCCAAAAAAAAAAGTTTTATCCTGATTAAAAAAACTATGCTCATATGAGATGATCACTAGAGGGAGCATTTGCAAATCTGCATATAAAGTATAATAATCAAAATATAATTCTTATTTTTGTCATATGAGCAGCCAGTACCGGGACAAGTTTATCCAGTGCCTGGGGCAAGGATGCGGAGCTGCACCCTACCCTCTCCCACTGCTAATGCCTGATGTAGAATGGGTGTACTGCCCTATGCACATTCTCTGCCCCCTAGCTCTGGCTGCCCATTGTTGGCATAGAGTGTGCATGGCGCATGCGTGTCCAGTTGCTTGCTTTCTAGTAGTTGGAAGATAGAAGATTGGTGTTTTGCTGGTGAGGGAGATCATGTTATTGTTGTTACCTAAGGACAGCATATTCCTTATGGCTTATGTGTATTAATGGGAGCTCTGGTGACATCAGTCCCTTGCTCTGGCCAACCAAGGAGTCTGGTCCTGCTTACTGAGCGCCCCTCCTTTTTTGTGAACTCTGCTTTGGGGTTAAATGTGGACTGGGGGTTATTAAACCCTTTCCTCTTCCTTCTTCCCCCTTTTGGTTGGAAGCAGCACTACCTATTACATCATACCAGTACACTATCAGATATCTCCTGAAGAAGCAACAGTAGCGAAACACGTTCTTTTGTATGTATATACCTTATGGCTTATGTGTATTAATGGGAGCTCTGGTATCATCAGTCCCTTACTCTGTCCAATCAGGGATTCTGGTCCTGCTTACTGAGCGTCCCTCCTTTTTTTGTGCCTTCTGCATTGGGGTTGAGTACAATTTTATTTTTTTATTATTTTTTTTTTTTTTTTTTTTTTTTTACAATATTTTTTTTTATTATGTTTTTTTTTTTTTTTTTTACAATTTTTTAGGAGCCCTGTTGGGGGGCTTTGGTGAAATATCAAGGATCATTTTTTTTTATAATCACTTTTTCTTTCTTAAGAAAAATTTCAACATACAACATAGAAATACACATTGCACAATATATCTATATAAATCTTTTCATTAACATAAACCACACTAACCCCCCCCCTCAGAGAAAACACACCGGATCCTTGATCATGTCCTCTTCAAAAGAGAGAAAGAGAGAAAAAAAAAGAAGTAAAAAGCCCACCCACTTACCTACCCATAACCAAAACTCAATTTGTGCAAAACATTATTCAAAGTATAATTAAGAAGGGGGATTTACAGCGCCCTATTACATGTGTCAAACAACCTACAAGAAAAAAATAAAATAATAAGTAAAAAAAAAAAATTATATATATATATATATATATATATATATATATATATATATATATGTGTGTGTTTGTGTAATTTCAAATTACTATTTTCGTGTCCTGTTATGTATAGTGTTTTAATTCAATATAATCTCACTCTACTATTTCATTTTTTATACCTCTGCACTTTTCATATATCAAGGATCTAAACAGAGAGAAAGGGACAGAGCTTCCCCTGTCCCTTTCTTTTCAGCCTCAGCTGCATTAGAAAGTGAACGAATGGGAAGTGCCCTTTGCTGAGCGGCTTCTTGTTCATTCACAAACTGAATCATAGTAAACAGTTTACTATGCTTCCGTTAAGAATGAACACAGGGGCGATCAGTACAGATCACTCACTGTGTTCATTTATTTATACTGAAATATTCCCCCATAGCAGCCAGCGGGAGAACAGAGGAGGGATGCTGGCAGCACTGCAGGTGAGAGACAGGGGACGCCAGGAAGCAGTGGGAATTGGCACCACACAGGGTGATTGGGGTGTGCCCAGGCACACCCAGCACACCCTGTGTGCACGTCTATGGGTGAGGGTAAGTGGATGATGGGGGAGGGGTGTACAGCTAGACTGCGTTGCATTGTGTGCAAGGACCAGTTTGCGACACATAGAAGATGCCTACCTTTACTTCCTGTTTCAAGAGCGACCCACCAAGTAATATTCTATTTCAAATAGCAGATGCAAGAAACAAAAAAAGCAAACATAGTTAAACAGCTAATCACTTCGCATATCCCACTTCTGGGCTGACTGCCCATACAGACCGACATCCGGTGGCACTTTTAGGCTTTTGTGCCGTCATCGTTTTCTTAATTAAATATACTTATTTTGCGAACTTTTATAATACATTATACAGAACACAGCTTTGCCGAATGATTTTAATTAATTAAAAACCAAAAAATAAATAAATAAACCCTGAAAAATATTTAATAGTCTGTTATTAAACTCTACAAGTAAAAAAAAAAAATATTAAACCTAATAATATTCAGCATGCAATTATTCCGTTTAGATAAATAAAAATTGTAATTTACCGCCGCCGCGGTTCCATCTGTTCGCCGGGACGGCGGAGATAGCTCATCTTCGGAATGCAGTACCGCCTAATTTGCCCGTGGAGGATTGAGAAAGCAGAATTTTAGTTGGAGTTCTGAGCTTTGTCAAGTATGAACTTGGAACCCACAGAGACAGAGCAAATACCCCGAGGGGGAGATCTTAGCCGGCACTACGCCGCAGCAGAAAATCACATCCCTGCTCTTTCCAGTGGCTCCGTCTCCAGGAAAAAACTTACTATCAAAACAAAGAGCATGTGAAGTGCTGAGCCTCCAGGTTATTAGGTATTATTAGGTTATTAAGTTAACCTGACAAACACAGAGAGAGGAAACTTAAAAAAAAAAGACATTTTTATTTTTCTCTGGCTTTGCAATCTTTTAGAAAACGGAGAGAGAGAGGAAAAGAAATTGAAGTGTATCTGGAATAATAAAGAGACACTTGTTGTCAATGAGCGGCTGAGTGAGCCGTCTAATATGTAGGCAGCAGTTATATAAGCAGGATGGGGGACCCCTCCGGTGTCACCCTGTTTTTCTGTGTTCCCTAACTGGTATATCTGCTTGACCTCCGGAAGATTTACCCCCCTTTCATGACCAGGCCATTTTTTGCGATACGGCACTGCATTACTTTCACTGACAATTGTGCGGTCGTGCGGCGCTGTACCCAAATAAAATGTATGCCCTTTTTCCCCACAAATAGAGCTTTCTTTTGGTGGCATTTGATCACCTCTGCGTTTTTTATTTTTTGAGCTATAAACAAAAGAAACACCAATATTTTTTACTTTCTGCTATAAAACATATACAATAAAAAAAAAAATGTAAAAAAAAATTTAATTTCTTCATAAATTTAGGCCAATATGTATTCTTGTATTCCGCCCCGTGTGAAAGGGCTCTAACATCAGGGGCAGTCAAAGGGCTAATTGTGTGCCTAGCCAGTGTTTGTGCACAGTGGGGGAGGTGCTTTGACACAGGATCTACGCCTTATGTACTGACAGAACTGCATTCTGCCTTGTTTACATAGGCAGACTTCCTTTCTGCCTGTGTAGCAAATGATCGGCGGGTGCTGGCGGACATCGAGTCCACGGTACCCACTGATCGGCTTCCAATGTGTATCACAGTAGGAGCGAGCCACCGGCGGCGCGCATTTGCGCACCGCTACCCAGAAATGTGGGATTATATATATATTTGATCCTGCACACAACCGCCGCCCAGTAGTAGTAAAACTGCTATAGGGCGGTCAGCAAGTAGTTAAAGGGGACCTCGGGTGATTTCTCCTAAACGGCGAAGGTTGGGGTAGTTTAGACACCTTACTGTATATGCATATTGTTTCTAAATGCTCAAAATAGGGAAAAGTCTTGATGAAGAGTTTACTACCACTTTACTAGTTAGGAGCAACAGTGAACGTTTTTAGTTACCAAAAAGTTTTGGAGAAAATGCTGAACATTTAGTGAAATTCGGCTATTTTGAGTCAATGGGAAAGAGAAACGTAAGGTAGTTTGGTGGTAAGGGTGCGAGGGGCTTTAAATAGCTTCTAATGGTTATTGAAACAACTTTTAACTAACGGACCCTCATTAGCCACATTATTTTACAGTTTTGTTTTTCACAAAAAAAAAAAAAAAAGAGAGTAAAACAAGCCTAATAAAAAAGTTTGCTACGGTACACAAATACAGTGAAATACACACACAAAAAAAGAAAGAAGTAAAAACAAAAGAACGCTAAATTAAATAAGTTAAACTACACTAAATATAACCCCCCCCCCCAGCCAAAAAAAAAAAAGTGTTTTTGCCAAAAGTGAAGTGTGTGTGTTTTTTTTTTTTTTTGCAAAATCAATTTCACCCCTTTCCTCTTCTTTCGTCCCCCTTTTGGTTGGAAGCAGCACTACCTATTATATCATACCAGTACACTATCAGAGATATCCTGAAGAAGCAACAGTAGCGAAACACGTTCTTTTGTATGTATATACCTTATGGCTTATGTGTATTAATGGGAGCTCTGGTATCATCAGTCCCTTACTCTGTCCAATCAGGGATTCTGGTCCTGCTTGCTGGGCGACCCTCCTTTTTTTGTGCATTCTGCATTGGGGTTGAGTGCGGACTGGGGGTTATTAACCCCTGTGGCCCATTTCCTCTTCCTTCTTCCCCCTTTTGGTTGGAAGCAGCACTCCCTATATTATCATACCAATACACTATCAGATATTTCCTGAAGAAGCAACAGTAGCGAAATGTGTTCTTTTGTATGTAATAAAAGTCAATTTTTATTCTAATAGGTGTGTTTATTTCTGATATGTAAAGCACCGGGAAAGTCCCATATTTCCTTTTCAACTCTACTTTGGGTTACAAGTTAGGGATGTGATGTAAAAAAAGTTTAATAAAAAAGTTTGCGATGGTACACAGAAACAAATACACAAAAAAAAAAAAAAATAGTAAAAACAAAAGAAATAAATTAAACTACACTAACTATAACCTCCCCCCACCAAAAATAAAAAAGTAGACTTTTCAAATACATTTTGCCTAATCAACTCAATGATCAGAAACAGTTTTTGCCAACAGTGAAGTGTGTTTTTTTTTTTTTGCAAAATCAATTTCACAGAAATCTCTCCACTCCTCCATCACTATTCATGTTTTTTTCCTACATGGGATGCACATTTAAAAATAATAACGGCAATTAATTAGGCCCCAAAACACCAGAAAATCATGTTTTGCTCATTTTTGCCACACTAGCAGTTAGCTGGCATCCAATGATACTGAAATGTTTGCATCTCTAACTGTTCTTGTTGGTGAATTCGCTGTCGGTACCCCGCGGCCTGCGCACATCTATCCGCACACATCCTGAGCCATGAGGATATGATTTGGCTCTCCGCACACAATCAATGCACCGGCGCACTTGCCTATCTTTTAGTAAATTAGCCCCAATGTGAGCTGCCAGGGGGGCCCATTGGGAGTTCTATAGATACCTGGAATCTGAAGACCAGTATAACCCTTCATTCCGACAGAGATAAATCCAACTCTCGGGAAGCCTCTCTCCTATACATATATCTATAATAAGTTGATTTATACCTCGCCGGATAAGAAGAGGTTAGTAAATACACAGCAGGAGATGTGAAAAAGGTCACGTCTCCAAAGACTAATCATTTTCCTGATGGTGAACTTTGTAAATGAGCGCTGCCTTGTAAGTCATACCCTGCCTGCCATTACTGGGTGCCGGTTCTGCTGCTTCATCGTTTTTTTCAGGGCTTGGGGAGGGGATGAAATATCGTATCCTTGTGGCGCGCTGACATTAAAATGCGTGGAAATGAGTAAAGATGTTTGCGCATCTCCTTTTGATGTATATAAATACAGCTGTCTGGATTCCTCTGACTCCCACCGAACGAATAGTAAAGTAAAAAAAAAAAAAAAAAATTTCTGCTGTGGAAGTGATTTTCTGAATATCGGCTAAAGAGGAAGTCCACAAATCTCTTAAGGCCCACACACACGATCGGACTTTTCGACAACAGCGGTCCGACGGACCTGTTTTATCGGACAATCCGACCGTCTGTATGCTCGGACAATTGTTGCTTTTCCAGTGGACAAATGTTCGCTGTGCATGCTCTCAAACTTTTCGACAAATGTCCGATGGAGGATAATCCGATCGTGTGTACACAAGTCCATCGGACTAAAGTCCAAAGTACAAACATGCATGCTCAAAACCAATGCTAAACATCAGCCAACAATAGCAGAAATTGCCCAAAGGGTGGCATTAAAGAGCTGAAAAACCACATGATTTGGTGAAAGTTGGCTGAAAACGTTCTGCCGTGTGTATGCAGAACTAGTTCACGGCCAATGCCCATTCGAACAAAAATCCACGGAAAAGTCCGATAGAAGTCCAATCGTGTGTATGAGGCTTAAGTATGACTCTAAGACAGTGATCTCCAAATTGTGGGGGCACTGTTCTTTCCACCCATACCAACGATGGAGCACTATTCCTGCCACTGCCTTTGCATCTAAAAGGGGAATGGTCGGGGTGGTAAAAACGTTCTACTGTTCCTCAACTACTAATGTGAATGAGCTCTAAATGAGTTTTCATTGCTGTCTGGGTTTCCATTGTAAAAATTTCCTCTTGCTTTCTGGTCGGAAGTTGAGTGTTAGGCAGGAAATCAGGGGAAATTTCCCCAGTGGGAACCAGACAACATCAAAGATATGTCCTTCTCTCCAAATCTAGCCGCTCACGTCCCCACGAGATACAGGAAAAGTGGGCCTGACTCATACCACCAGACTCCACCATTATCAAACATTTCACTTTTAGCTCTGCTAACCCAATAAAGGGTCCTCCAAAGGTACAGGGATGGTCATAAGAATAAAACCTGCACAATATAAAGGGATATCCATTCTTCCTCTTTCCAAAACCAAAAGCAGCTGTCCACATGATAAATCTATTTCTCTAGCCACATGCTCCCAGTTTAACTTTCTGCGGCTTCTCCGGTGTGATTTTCGTCATTACACACGCAGTGAAGTGCTCTCGTTCTTCCTTCTCCTCCAGAAAATCCATTTTGGTAAGAAGTACATAGATCTGCCCCCCGGGGTGAGAACTACATAGTCCAGGGGTGGTGCCATTACCGAAATGTGAAGTACAACAATCTCTGAACACTTAAAACCTATTTTGTCTTTCTGTAAAGACTCTTCATTAACACCTCAGTGTTAGCTTTATGGGATCTCCATTGTGCAGTCTAGTCAACCAGGGCAAGAGGAGACACTGGAACTGTGCTGCAAGTATTGCTGCAACTGTAGACCGCATGAACCAGTGCTGCCTAAGACTAGAAGTGAAATTATGGACAAAAAAAACCCCACGCATACAATATATGATGCAGTCTTTTATTAAGGGGTTAGATCACCTTTTCAGAAAACATGAAAAGCTGAACCAACTCACAACACCCTCCCCACACCCCCAATCCTTGCTGCACTTACCACCTTGGATGATTACCTATTATTACCCACACTAGCTAATGTCAACCAATCCCAATGCGTATCGCCACAGTCCCGCAACTTTATCAGATCCCCTGATGAAGTCACGTGACTGTGATGATACGCGTTGGGATTGGCACACCGGAAGTGATGCAGGAATAAGAGCTCGCCGCCCGTGGGTTTTATGCTGTATGCTGGTTTTAACAAAGTGAGTAATATTACGCTGTTTTTAACCTAATAAACCTATTGAAAATGGTACTACAATATCTGGGAATCCCTTTCCTTTACACACTACATGGGGAAGTCTGGGGTGGACCCCCTAGATTACAACATTTGCCTAGAAGAGCCATAACATCTACCCTGGGGAGTCACCTGGCCCAGGAGAGAAGGATATTTGGAGGGAGCCGGAGTCCACTGTCTGAGGGAGCCATCAGCTAAGTTAGCCCCGGGAGAATTTATCTAAGCCATTGGAGGCTCGCCAAGATTATCTACCCACACTGTTACCCTACAGTAGTAAGGTGAGAGGCCAATCAGCACAGCGGTGTCACTGCACTGAAAGAAGAGACACTACTCACATTCTGCTTGTTTGCATTTGCAGGTTTCATCACTTGGCATCTGTTTGCCATTACTTATATTGGACTGATTTCAGGATTTATCACATGCACCACCAGCACCTAATATATATTTTTTCGGTCACATATTTTTTTTGTGTATGGTAGGAGAGATTGCTATACCCCCTTGTCTGTTTATTCAAGTTTATTTGGAGATCTGATATCCCTTATTGTGTTATATGATTATACACCTTGCAAGTTTATTTTATTTTTTCGCATTTATATAATAGTGCGGCTTTTAATAGCGCGGCACCATACACTTTTACTTTATTTTATTCTCCATTGCTATGGATTTAGCTTACCGGTGTTTGCGGCTGTTAGTTCTGCACTTACATATAGTGATAGCGTGGGAGCATTCTTTTATATACATTTACCACTGTGTATACACCTACATGTTACAAATTAATCAGATTGAGAACAAAATCAAATTTATTAATTTAATTTAATATACATAATTTAAAATATTTTATATTAAAAACAACATGAAAGAATTCATACGGTCGTTGTACAAAAGTTTTTCGACTCTACATGTTTCGCCACAATCATGGCTTCCTCAGGAGCTTTTGCAAGACTTTATGTACAGTATCATCCAAATGTAAGCACAACTCCAGAGGACTATCAAGACCTCCGGGCAGACAGCCCAGCAAAGTATCAGTGTGTCATAGAGAGGGTAAACCCCTTTATTGAACCCAGTTTCCGCAAATGGTCAAGAAGATAGGGAAAATCATTAGATAATCTTGTCACTAAGGATTACTTTAGAGAATAATACACAGCTTGATAGAAGAAAAGGTTGTATAATAGATAGACAATTCCTCAATGCAAAGTAAGAATTTCCTTTTCCTGAATACCAATGGGATACAAACAAGGCAGGATAGAGCCAAGCAGACAGCTATTGGCTTAGAAAGGAAAAAGTCACCTGAGGAATAAAAACTGCCTCATGCAGGAATCAAAACAGGGCGAGAGGCCGCAACCAGTGCTGGGACAAGGTCATCCAGCGCCCAGGGCAAAGATGCCAAACTGCGCCCCCCTTTGCCTTAGGGTTAGGGTCAGGGTGCCCCCCACCCCTGTAATAAACCATTGCGCCAGGGGCAGCCGCCCCTCCTGCCCACCCCTTGTCCCGGCCCTGGCCGCAACGATCGATTTTCCCTATCTCCTTGACCATTTGCAGAAACTGGGTTCAATTAAGGGGTTTACCCTCTCTGTGACACACTGATACTTTGCTGGGCTGTCTGCCTGGAGGTCTTCATAGTCCTCTGGAGTTGTGCTTACATTTGGGTGACATTGTACATAAAGTCTTGCAAAACCTCTCGTCCCAAGGAAGCCATGATTGTGGGGAAACATGTAGAGTTGAAAAACTTTTGTACAGCAATCATACAAATTCTTTCATGTTGGTTTTAATATAGAATTTTTTTAATGATGCATATTAAATACAATTTAGAAATTTGTTCTCAATCTGATTAGTTTGCACCTTAAAACTCCCATGTCTACTTCTCCCTTTGAAACCCTCCCAACGCATGGGGTTGCGGCGCAGCTGTCCGGTAATTAGGGGGTAAAAACAGGTGGAGAGGAGGTGATACAACGCCTGTCTATTGCTGTCTGAAAAGCGACAGAAACGCAGATGTGCTTCAGACAGCAAAAAAAGTCTATACACCAGGCCCAAGGCCGAGTTCA
This sequence comes from Aquarana catesbeiana, assembly GCF_042186555.1. NCBI lineage: Eukaryota > Metazoa > Chordata > Amphibia > Anura > Ranidae > Aquarana > Aquarana catesbeiana. The sequence goes on from NC_133333.1 coordinate 249,490,927, forward strand.
CACCATTGCGAATTGGATGCGGAAATCCCCGCATCCAATTTGCAATAGCAGGAGATTTTGACTGGCTCTCTATGGAGCCGGTTCACATATCTCTGCAGCGGGTCCTGCGTGTCTTTTGGTCAGTTTTAGGTCCAAATTCAGCCCAAAATTTGGGCTGAAATCGGACCTGAAACATTGAACCAGTGCGTACTGGACCCCCTGCTGTGAGCCGCATGTGGCTCATATGTGAATCAAGCTTAACTGTGCAGATTGCATGTGATTGTGGATAAAAATATAATTTTTGGGGGAGATTTCTCTTCATTTCCTAATCTGAGACCCATCTTTTCTGAACAGTTATGCCTTGTACACACGATCGGACTTTCTGCCAACAAAACCGTCAAATTTTGTCTGAAGGGTGTTGGCTCAAACTTGTTTTACATACACACGGTCACACAAATGTTGGCCAACAATTACCAACGTAGTGACGTACTACATGGTTTTTCAGCTCTTTAGCGCCACCCTTTGGGCTCCTTCTGCTAATTTCATGTTAGTAGAAGTTTGGTGAGTGTTGATTCGCACTTTTCTTTTCGCATTTTTCATTTAGCGCTTTTCAGTTTGTTTCTGAACAGCCATGTTTGTCAACCAGCCATGTTGCGGAATCGGAGGAGATAACGTGTTACTTATTATTGGCCTTGGAGTTATTGCTTTGACGTTATTTTTTTGGTTGAGTAATAATGATTTGATTTGTTATATTTTCTATATTTTTGGATGCATAGAATAGACTTTTTGGTTAAGTTCTATTGGCAGATAGCATGTCTAATTTTATTTGTTTTCTTTTTTTAATGCACAAAAAAAAAATTTGTGTAGAATAATACTTGGCTGTGTGTTTTACTTCAAATCACAGTTTGGGAGTAGCAGTTACGTTTTAAAAAATACAATGTAAAATTGACAAGGGACACCAACATAGTTGTATCTTTGATCTTAAAAACTACGGGATAATGGTGTTGTGATAACTTGCCCAAATAAAAATAGAAAAACCATAATAATATTATCACTAGAAAAAAAAAAAAAGCCTTTGAAAATTCGTTTGCTATAACTCCATCAGTATCACCAGCAAAGCAGCTTCATTATTATCCCATTAAAGAAGAAGAGAATTGTGCGCTGCATTTCCAGATTTCATAATTTGCCGCGTCACGAATGTTAATTCTCCATTATGAGCGCTAGTTTACAAGACCGACTGCTTCCGGCTCGTCCTTGCTTCCGAGCATGCGTGTTTTTTTCATTTTGGATTTTTGTCTGACGGACTTGTGTACACACGCTCGGAAAATCCGACAACAGACATTTGTCAGCGGAAAATTTGAGAACCTGCCATCCAACATTTGTTGGTGGAAAGTCCAACAACAATTGTCCAATGGAGTGTACAAACGGTCGGATTGTCTGCCAACAGCCTGTCATCGAACATTTCCTGTCGGAAAGTCTGATCGTGTGTACGAGGCTGAAATGAGTGGAAATTTTCACAGCCTTAAAAACCTTATAGGGTCGCTTTAGATACACTTTTGGCTTTAGATAACCTTTCCTTTATTCTCTGTGACCTGTTGAGGACTTTCGCGCCACCAAATAAAATATTTCAGTTATGGGTGGAAGCCATCGGGGTGAATCCCATTCGGCCTTTTTATATCAGGGCCGCTCCGATTTCCACTTTCCTGTGCCGCAACAAAACTGCCTTCTTTGCCCATAAACAGCAATCACTTTAACAGCCGCGGCATCGCGAGGCGGGCTAAAAAAAAAAAAAAAAACGCACAACGCAATTTTCATTTATTCAAAATGGCACATTGAGTCGGGCAAACATCCGGCGGTGCCGTTATTGCCAATATAACGCCTATCCATCACGACCGTGGCAATAATCGCTCTATACCGTAACCTTTACGCCTCCCCGCGAAATCGATAATTCTATAGAGAAAGAAAAATTCTAAATATATTATTCACGGCTTGAAATTTGGCCAAATTGAGGTAATGATGCAGCACGGAGGGGACGGTGGAGGGATTGGCGACAAGGAGTAATCGCCGGCAATTGTCTGCTATTGATATCTATTTAGTGACCCACTGAAGTGATAAACAATACATCCAGGCAGGATGGCCATTAGTAGCAATAGGTAAAAGGTTGCCGATTCAAATGAAGCGTTAAAGGAGAGCAGAATCCCACATCCGTCTCTTCTTCCTTTTCTTCCCAACAAAAAAACTTTTCGGGGCCCATTTATAAAGCAGCGGCATGCCAGGTATCTCCAGGCAGATATAAAAGACACAAATTAAATGTGGCTCTCTAATCTCTGATACATTATTCATGTATTGTTTGAAATGCAAGCAAGTCTGTGTACCTGAATTTGACTTGGTATCAGCCCCTAAAATATCTGTACAGCAGAGCTCAGACTATGGGTGGGAGAAGCAGCACAATGAACTGGCCAGTTGGTCTCCAGCGCTAATGATGAATATGCTGGTAGGAGGAAAGAGCAGAGTGACAGAGAGATGGGCTTATCAGTCTTCTGCTGTTCTTTTCACCGTCCAATAACAGGCGGGTGGAGGGACAAGACCTGCAAGTGTGACTTAACTGCTGCAGAGAAAAGCTGGTCTCCTGCTCTGCTAGGCAGGGATGTGCTGTGTGGAAGAGCTGTGTAAATTTCAGGACTGGTTGGACAGAAATACGAATCCTTTGGCAAGCAAAATAACTCCCATATATGTATTTAAACTGCGTATCCAGCAGCAGTGTGCTTTATAATGTGCATGGTGTTGCGCTTGCTTCGGACCCTGAACATTTTTTGGAGGGAGAACCCGGCCACAGACCTGGCAAAGTTAAAGAGGAACTGCAGTCTGCTCACATAATTTGTAATAAAAACACCTTTGCCATTCTGAAGCTTCCCTCCAACCACTTTGCATATTATTTTATAAATACTGTGATTCTGTACTTGCCAAATATGCTGCAGAAATCTCCCTCCACTGAGTCTGGCTGCAGCCATTTTAACCGTGGGCAGCTGGAGCTGCTGCCTGTTCACTTCCTGGATTTACACCAACACACAGGAGGCACACCTCCAGCTCTGCAGCTCTCATTGGCCCTCTTATGACTCATCCCCCCCCTCCCTTCCTGGCAAACTCTCACAAGAGTGAGAGAGAGAGAGAGAGTTGTGCCTGATGTGATAAGCCTAGGCTAATGACCAGACAAGAAACAGGAAGTGGCTGTATAAGGGATTTACTGGCAGAAAAAAAAAATGTTTTACTATCCAAAGTTAAAACAACAACAAGGGCAGAAGATTTAATAGATGGAAAGATGAAAAAATGACTGAAGAGCTACTTTAAGTGACTAGCCTCTCTCTACCAATCACACCCATTGTGCTGGGTTACAAGCTCCGCACTCCTGCTGTGCCCATTATGAGGGGTTCCTGGGCCTGCACATCTTCTGTGACCATTATGAGTGGTTTCAATTATCTCTGCTTGATTTGTTTTTTACTTTGTGTAGCCCCCTTGCCCTAAACAGAGGCTACTATGTAAATTCAATTTTTGGCTGGGCTGTAGTTAGCTGAAACTAATTGTAAAGTTTTTCACCTATTTTTTTCCCTAAGCTTAAATTGGCTTGAGATTTCTCACTGTTGCCAGTAGATTAAGAATAAATTGAATATAAAAACCATTGGGGGGCGCAGTGGAAGTCCATTATCCATACCGATACAATAGTGCCACTTCCCGAAATCGAGTAGTGTTAATAATAATAAAGTTTGAACCGTGGACTTTATGGGCACAACTCAAACAGATAAGTAAAATATAAATGCTTTATAGAAATGCTAGCCTGCCCTCGGCCTCTGGAGGAGCTATGCTGCCTTTGGAGTCTCAGAGGGGTGCTACATTTATATTATGGAGCAGACTTTCTCAACCTTTTACCCCAAAAAAAACATTAAAATATTTTTCAGATCTCAGGGAACCACTGATTGGGGGAAAGATTTCCCCTTACATGGTGATCAGAATGCCATCCTTACAAGACAGCTAAAAAGATCATTGGTGTGAGGTCACTGACACTCCTATGTGGTAGGGTTGGACCTGAATCCATGCATGCACCATCAGATCGAAGGTCAATAAGCCACAGCTCAAGGAACCCTCAGCAACCTCTGATAATACCCTCAGCAACCTCTGATGGAAACCTAGGCACACTTTGTAGGAACTGTACGCAACCTTTGAAGGAACCCTCAGTACACTTAGTATGAACCACAAGTCAAACCCTCAAGAACCCTCAGTAACTCTAACGGAACCCTCAGCAACCTCTGAAGGAACCCTTAGCAACCTCTGAAGGAACCCCTCAGCACACTTTATAGGAGCCTTAAGAACCCCTGAAGGAACCCTTAGCAACCTCTAAAGGAACCCCCAGCAGCAACCTCTGAAGGAACCCTTGGTTGAGATTGGCTGTTGTCCCTTGGTCTATACGGATCCCTGGTTGACATTGGCTGTTGTAGAGAATGCAGCAGGAGGAGCTAGAACAAACAAAGTTGGACAGGAACACCCAAATGTTCCCAGTAGACAGGAGCAAAGCTGTAAATTCTGGCAGAGAAGCCTCATCCATCAGATGACAGATTAGGCACTCGCACTACAGGATTGCGGTGACTTGCCATAAGGAACGATTTCCCATAATTGCACTGGCTGAATTGAAAAATGAATCGCCGACTCTTGAAGATATCATAAGCGAACAAAAGGGGGCTTTTATGTATTTTCTCCGAGACGTCCTTTAAGTAAACAGGAATTGCTGAGCCATCTTTAGACATGAAAGTGTGGAAATATTTCAGACAAAGCCTAAATAGGACAAACCTGTCAGATAAAAGTGCTCTCAGGAGCTGATCCTGCCAACCATCCCATCTCCCTGTAGGCTGTCTAATTTCTTCATTCCCCTGATGTTTTTGTCCCATTCATCTTCACTACCCCCGGCTGCCGTTCATTCATGCATCTATTTCATTCTCTTATTTTATCCTCTGCGGGACGTCATTCACTTATCTTGCGCTGACTTTCAATCACTGTCCTCGGCCATCAATTGTTTGGCTCATGATCCGCTGACATCTACATGTTGTGCATTGTGAATATTAATGGAGCTGCCAGTTTCACAGAGCAAAACGTTATGGGAGCTTTCTAAGCCAGATGTATCAGCTGCATAGGGGGCTTATTCCATAATATTACAAGAAGGGAAAGGAAGGGAGAAGAAGGGGAAGGAGAGAAAAGGAAAGGAAGACAGGACAGAGAAAGAAGAACAATAAAATAAAATTAAAAAAAAGGAAGGGGGGCAGATGGAAAGGAAAGAGAAAAAAAAATACCAAAGAAAGAAGGAAAATAGGAAAAGGAAGAAAAATGAAAGGAAATATGGAAATGAATAAAAGAGAAAGTAATGAAGAGTACATGAATAGAAGGGAAATGAACAGAAAAATAAGGTAAATAAGAAAGTGAATCTATGGGAAAAGAAAAAATAGAAGGGAAAGGAAACTAGAGGAAAGGAAAAGAAAGAGAAGTGAAAAGAAATAGAGGAAGAATAGAAAGGAAAGAAATATAGGGGGAAAGAAACAATGAGAGGAAAGGAATGGAAAGCAAAAGACTGAATGGGAAAGAAAAAGGAAGAGGAACAGAAAGGAAAGAGAATATAAGGGAAAGGAAAAGAAAAAGAATGGAATAGGAAAGGGGAAGGAAATGGGGGAAGAAAGGGAAAACAAAGGAAAGAAAAATAGAAATGAATAGAAAAGGAATGAAAGAAAATATTAAGAATAGCAGGAAAAGTATGGAAAAGAATATAATGGGAGGAAAGGAAACTAGAGGAAAGGAATGGGACACAAAATACTGAAAGGGAAAGGGGAAAAAAGAGGAAAGGAATGGGAAGAGAATACATATAAGGGGGGAAAAAGGAAAAGAATGGAATGGAAAAGGAAAGGAAATGGAATAAGAAAGGCAAAGAAAAGGAAGAGACAGGAAAGGAATGTTAAAGGAAAGGAAATGGAAAGAGGCGAAAAAAGGGGAAAGAAAAGGAAAAGAAGGAAAAGAAAAAGGGAAATGAATAGAAAAGGAAAAATATGAATAGCAGGAAAATGAAGGAATAGAATAGGAATTAAAAGTGAAAAAAAAAAAGAAAAAGGAACAGAAAGAAATTGTAAATATGGAAAGGAATATATGTGAAAGGAAAACATAGAAGGGGAAGGAATGTAAAGTAAAGGAAACAAAAAATAAATAAAAACAGGAAGAGAGAAAGAGGAAAGGGAAGAAAAGGAAAACATAAGAGAGGGAGACAGAGAAAAAGAAATAGAATGTAAAGCAAGAGAGAGAGAGAGAGAAATTAGATTAAATAAAGTTAGGTAAGGAGATAGAGTTGAAGACAATGGAAGAGACAGAGAGAGAAAAGAAAAACAAAATGAGGAAAGAAGAGAGAAAGAGAGAAAGAAAAAGAAAGAAAGTCTAGGGAAGGAAAGAAAAAAGAAGGGAAAGTAAAAAAAGAAAAAAAGGAAGAAGGAAGCAAAGAAAATTAAAGGAAAAAAAAAGGGGGGGGGGAGCGAGATTACAGGAAAGAGAAAGAAGGAGACAGGGACAGAGAACAGAAAAAGGGAAGTAAGGGAATAGATCCATTTTAATGGCAATGCAGAGAGGACACGTTTGGTATGAGAGTTAAATAACAAAGCCCTATGAATATTGAAGTCTGCCCTTGTTTAAAACTCCAGTCAGCTCGTCTTGCTGTTGGAAGCTCACACAGCCTCATGCCGGGAATTGAACAATGTTCCTATTGGGTCCCTGCTGTGAGAAGATGCAACAGGATCATTAATCAGCCCCATCTTTTCATTATATTGATGCCTGTGTTTCCCACTCTCACCGAGATACAATGTGTGACGGGATTTTAACCAGGTGCTTCTTAAAGGGGCCCCCCGCATCAACAGAAATAAGAGGAAACATTGTTTAATGATAAAAGGAAACTTTTGTGCTGTAGGATTACACATACATGCTTTGTATATAGTAACTGTTGTTTACAGGTACGCAATAATTGGGTTTTTAAAATCCATTGTAGCTGGTTCGGGTCTGTATCCTCTTCCCACATGATTCTGTGATTAGGGACACACAAGGCTGTGCATTCACAAGGCCGGGATTTGGTGACCCCAAAGCACCAGATTACTGGAAACAAGGTGACTTTAAAGCTGAACTCCAATCAAACAGCTAAATGCATTTCTGAAATACAAATACAGATGTGATTTTACCTGCCAAAGGGTTAGTATATAGGTGCGTTCTGTCCTGAGATATACACCACAAGCAGGTTATCTGATTTTCTCTAGTGCAGCTAGAACAGTGCAGCTTGACCCTCTTCCAATCCCTCTGCTCTCTCCCCCTGCCAACATGTTCCTCATCAGCACATGTACAATGCAGCACAACTGATTGGCTCCTAGTGCTAGTCCTTTGTCTTCCAGGTCTACTGCACAGGGAATAACAAAAGGCTGACTCAGATATTAAGACTGGTTACATTTTGAAAATACATCCATTGCTTTGTTTTCTTCTCTCTGAATACAACACTGCATTAACCAATGTTTCATATATAATTTTTGCTTTTTTTTGTTATCATATACTGTGTTTTTACCTTTTATTATCCTTTGTTGTATCTCAGCGCTGCCATTCTCCTGCAGCCTCTTTGCAGCCATTTCAAGTCTACATACACATGTCATGTCAGCATGGAATTAAATACATTTGGTCTGTGCTCCAAACTGCTGCTGCCCATGAAGGGGTTTAGCAGCGATAAACTACAGCATTGCCTAAATCTCTGGTGGGGAGCCTGAGACCCCAGAGCCATATGTGGCTCATTTATCTATATTGGGGTCCCAGCAGTCAGGACTGGTAGTGGAACCATTGATGACTAAACAAGCTGTATTGGCAGCGATCTCTAAAAGTCCAATACAACGTGTCCCTATTCTCAAACTGTCTTCTGCAGCACATTCCCAGACTCCAAATACACCTATAGCATGTCCTCAGTCTCCAAAAACACCTCTAGCATGTCCTCAGTCTCCAAAAACACCTATAGCATGTCCTTAGCCTCCAAACACACCTATAGCATCATATCTTCAGTCTCCAAACACACCTATAGCATCATGTCTTCAGTCTCCAAACACACCTATAGCATGTTCTCAGTCTCCAAAAAAACCTACAGCAGGCCCCTAGTCTCAAACACACCTATAGCATGTCCTCAGTCTCGAATCACACCTAAAGAATGTCCTCAGTCTCCAAACACACTTAAAGCATGTCCTTAGTCTCCAAACACACCTAAAGCATGTCCTCAGTCTCCAAACACACCTATTACATGCCCTTAGTCTCCAAACACACCTATAGCATGTCAGTAGTCTCCAAACACACCTATAGCATGTTCTCAGTCTCCAAAAAAACCTACAGCATGCCACTCGTCTCCAAATACACCTCTATCTTGTCCCCAGTCCCGAATCACACCTATAGCATGTCCTTAGTCTCCAAACACACTTATAGCATCTTTCCAGTTTCTAAACACACCTATTACATGTCCTCAATCTCCAAACACACCTATAGCATGTCCTTAGTCTCCAAACACACCTATAGCATGTCTTCAGTCTCCAAACACACCTATTACATGCCCTTAGTCTCCAAACTCACCTATAGCATGTCCTTAGTCTCCAAAAAAACCTACAGCTTGCCCCTCGTCTCAAAATACACCTCTATCTTGTCCCTAGTCTGGAATCACACCTATAGCATGTCCTCAGTCTCCAAACACACCTATAGGTAAGTGAAATGTGCAGCGCTAATATGCTGTCTTTAAAGTGAACCAAGACAGAGTATTTAGACAGGGTGCACAATATATGTAAACACCTTGAATAAGAGAAAATGAACAATAAGTGTATACATAGGTGAATGTACACTATATCAAAAAGTAAACAGTGCTCATAAAGGTTGTTAAAAGATCATGCAGAGACCTAACGTTCAATATAATAATTACATTGACATGTCTCTAATATAGAAAACAATCATGTGAATATAATAAAAAACAAATAAAGCAGAAGTCCAGAAAGTGAAATAATTCAAAGTCTATAGATGAATGAACATAATAACATGGTGACTCTAAATATAAGGTTTGTGTAGACAAGATTGCCAATAGACGATCCACCACCAATAGGTACAAGGCTTACCAGACAGACTGAACTCAAACAGGCATACACCTAATGAGTCAATCGAGCTTGTAGTGTGATACACCTGGGAAAACCAGCATCCACATATACGGCCTCCGGCTGGGGATGTAAACTCCTGTGGTCCTTCACAGCAATACTTCTAATGAGTAACCCTCCGAAGGGGTAATAACAGGGAGCCAGATGAGTGATCTCTCCCGTATGGTGTGGTTTATAGTAAGAAGAGGAGAGAGGCCACATAGTGTAATTCCATTTTAGAAAAAAGGTATTTATTAAGTAAAAAGGAACACTCACATCTGTGAAGATAAAAAGCGCTTGATGCAAAATATGGATTGTGACGCAGTGGCATCAGCAGAGCCTTTCCCGTCGCGCTTCGTCTAATAAGACATCATCTTGGTTCCCCTGGTTTACCCTAGTGTATCACACCACAAGCTCGATTGACTCATGCCTATTTGGGTTCAATCTGTCCGGTAAGCCTTGTACCTATTGGTGGTGGATCGTCTATTGGCAATCTTGTCTACACAAACCTTATATTTAGAGTCACCATGTTATTATGTTCATTTATCTATGGACTTTGAATTATTTCACTTTCTGGACTTCTGCTTTATTTGTTTTTTATTACATTCACACGATTGTTTTCTATATTAGAGACATGTCAATGTAATTATTATATTGAACGTTAGGTCTCCGCATGATATTTTAACAACCTTTATGAGCACTGTTTTACTTTTTGATATAGTGTATACACTTATTGTTCATTTTCTCTTATTTAAGGTGTTTCCATATATTGTGCAACCTATCTAAATACGCTGCACATTTCACTTACCTATTTTTCACTTTGCAAACTGATCTTTTGCTGTGCTGGCTGCTACCTCATAACTTAAAGAGACAGCGTGGTATATTTGTTTTAAATCCGAATACACCTATAGCTAGTCCTCAGTCTCCAAACACACCTATAGCCATACCTCCCAACTTTCTAAAGAAGAGAATGAGGGACATCTATTAGCAAAAGTAAGTAGGCATAGGACACACACCCCTGCCATGCCCCCCTTAAAGGAGCATTGTACAAAAAAATGGTTGGTTAAACCCACACGTGCTTTATTGCCTCTATTATTCCTTAATATTGGCTTTTGGAACTTAGAAATGCACCAATTTAGAAATCGGCTGAAAGGTTTAGCACTGTAATGCCCCGTACACACGGTCGGATTTTCCGATGGAAAATGTCCGATCGGAGCGTGTTGTCGGAAATTCCGACCGTGGTGGGCTCCATCAGACATTTTCCATCGGATTTTCCGACACACAAAGTTGGAGAGCAGGAGATAAAATTTTCCGACAACAAAATCCGTTGTCGGAAATTCCGATCGTGTGTACACAAATCCGACGGACAAAGTGCCACGCATGCTCAGAATAAATAAAGAGATGAAAGCTATTGGCCACTGCCCCGTTTATAGTTCCGACGTACGTGTTTTACGTCACCGCGTTTAAAACGATCGGATTTTCCAACAACTTTGTGTGACCATGTGTATGCAAGACAAGTTTGAGCCAACATCCGTCGGAAAAAATCCTAGGATTTTGTTGTCGGAATGTCCGATCAATGTCCGACCGTGTGTACGCCCTATAACACTTTTTGATAGATAAGTAACGCATTTTATATACAATTATATAGATCAGCCCAAAATGAGGGACAAATGAGGAGGAAAGATGGACAGAGGGACTTTGTTCCAAATCAGGGACAGTCCCTCAAAACCGGGGACAGTTGGGAGGTATGCCTATAGCATGTCTTCAGTCTCCAAACACATCTATAGCATGTCTTCAGTCTCCAAACACATCTATAGAATGTCTTCAGTCTCCAAACACATCTATAGCATGTCTTCAGTCTCCAAACACATCTATAGCATGTCACCAGTCTCCAAACACACCTAAAGCATGTCCTCGGTCTCCAAAAACACCTAAAGCATGTCCTCAGTCTCCAAACACACCTAAAGCATGTCCTCAGCCTCCAAACACACCTAAAGCATGTCCTTAGTCTCCAAACACAACTATTGCATCTCTCCAGTCTCCAAACACACCTGTTACATGCCCTCAGTCTCCAAACGCACCTATAGCATGTCCCTGGTCTCCAATTACACCTGAAGCATGTCCCCAGTCTCCAAACACACCTATAGCTTTTCCCCAGTCTCCAAACACACCTCTAGCATGTCTCCAGTCTCCAAACATACCAATAGCATGCCCCTGGTCTCCAATTACACCTGAAGCATATCCCCAGTCTCCAAACACACCTCTAGCATGTCTCCAGTCTCCAAACATACCAATAGCATGTCCTCAGTCTTCAAATAGGCCTTTAGCATGCCCCTAGTCTCCAAACACACCAATAACATGTCCTAAGTCTCCAACCATCTCCTGCAGTATGTTCGCAGTCTCCGAAAGTCTTCTCAAGCATTACCTATAAGAAATATCATGTGTGCCCCCCGCTGGGAATGAAAATGCAACCCTTGCATGCATCCTGTGGCTTACATTTTCAAACTAGATTGGAGTGCACCTTTAAATATCGACAAACCATTTAGCTTATTTGCCAAACAGACTTTACCAAGCAGCGCACCCCGCCATGAGAAGTGATAAAACTTCCCTTTGCTACAACAATGAACAGTGAGCACACACAGACACACAAAACCTTTTTTTTTTTTCAAAGCACATCCTTATTAATTGCCTAATAAGTAATTAATGCGCTGTGTCTATCCTGCCACCAACTTCACAGCATCCGTTTTCTCGCTGCCAGCGCCGCCACCTTGCCGCAGAAACAACCGTCTATGAGTCGGGTCCATTAGCTATTGTCTAGAGTCTGCACCCTCATTTATTTGCATCAATAATACATTTGAAGGATTTATCTAGCTTGCAAATGTGAATTCATTTATTGGTCCAATAAGCAAGAAAGAAGCTGTGACCAAGCTAGGCTGGCGTGTGTTATTTTTTTTTTTCTCCCTTCTTCTCTCTCTCACTTCCCGCCGGCTGGCTGGTGTGTTGGGGACGTCGAGCGCAATGTGTTCCGACTTCATCAAAAAATATTTACATAAGTGCAAGAGGTCTGCTTTCCATGAAATGAGTTTGTAATTGTGCGAACCAATAACACATACAAATGCACCTCTTTTTATTAAGTATGGAGCACAGGGAGTTGAGGCTTCGGAATTCCATTCCAGCGTGCATAACGAATGACGGCGGGAGTCTGTTCTGCCAGGCAGTGGAAGCAGCCAGCGGAGCCTACCTTGCTAGGAGGGAGTGATAATACGCCCCCGTGCATTAGCCGCACACCACTCAGGAATGATAGCTACAGCCACTCTGAACGGCTTGACTTTGAACGGCTCCCTCTGAGGGCCTCCTGCATCTTCCCGATTTCACCGAGATGGGTAGCATATGGCACATGGCAACATACACAGTGAGGGATGATATAGATCCCTGCCACTGTGGAGACAAATGTCTTCAGGTGTGTTATAAAGAGGACCTGCCTCTCACAAATAGCAACACAATTTTACTTTGAACGGATCCCTCAGAGGGCCTCCTCCATCTTCCCAATTTCACCAAGACGGTTAGAGTACGGCAGTGGACAACGTACTACACGGTGAGGTACGACACAGATCTCTGCCATTGTGGAGACACGTGTCTTCACATGTCTGCACTATAAAAAGAACCTGTCTCGTATAAACAGCTGTACAGTTCTAATTTGAATTCTAAATTTGTTCCTTCTGAGAGCTTCATGCCTGTTCCTGATTTCACCAAGATGGTTAGAGTATGGCACATGATGACACACATGGTGAAGGATGACACAGATCCCCACCATTGTGGAGACAAACCTCATGGTCATGGTGAAGGATAACACAATTCCTACCATTATGGAGAGAAACGCCTTTAGGTGTGTTATAAAGAGGACCTGTCTCTCACAAACAGCTGTACAATTTTACTTTGAATGGATCCCTCTGAGGGTCTCTTCCATATTCCCAATTTTACAAAGACGGGTAGAGTACAGCACATGACAACAAACATGGTGAGGGATGACAAAAATCCCTACCATTGTGGAGACACATCTTCATGCGCATTATAAAGAGGACACATCTCTTATAAACAGCAGTACAATTCTAATTTGAATTGCTCCCTCTGAGAGCTTTCTGCCTATTTCTGGTTTCAATAAGATGGTCGGAGTATAGCACATGATGAAACACTGTATATGGTGAGCAATGACACAGATCCCTACCATTGAGGAGACAAACCTCATGGTTACGAAGAAGTATGACACAGATCCCTGCCGTTGTGGACACAAACCTCATGGTCATGGTGAGGGATGGCACAGATCCCTACCATTGTGGAGACAAACCTCATAATCATGGTGAGGGATGGCACAGATCCCTACCTTTGTGGAGACAAACCTCATGGTCATGGTGAGGGATGGCACAGATACCTACCATTGTGGAGACAAACCTCATGATTATGAAGAAGGATGACACAGGTCCCTACCATTGTCTAGACAAACCTCATGGTCATGGTGACGGATGACACAGATCCCTACCACTGTGGAGACAAACGTCTTTAGGTATGTTATAAAGAGGACCCATCTCTTATAAATAACTATACAATTTTAATTTAAACGATTCACTCTGAGAGCTTCCTGGCTCTTCCTGATTTCACTGAGATGGTTAGAGTACGGGACATGATGACATATACGGTGAGGGATGACACATCCCCACCATTGTTGAGACAAGCCTCGTGGTCATAGTGAGGGATGACAGACTCCATACCATTGGAGACAAACATTGTTAGGTATGTTATAAAGAAGACCTGTCTCTTATAAACAGCTTCTGAGATCTCTCTGTCTCTTTCTGCTTTCATCGAGATGGGTAGAGTATGGCGCATGACAAAATACATGGTGAGAGATGACACAGATCCCCACCATTAAGGAAACAAACATCATGGTGAGGGATGACACAGATCCTTGTCATTGTAAAGACAAATGTATTCAGGTGTGTTATAAAGAGGACCTGCCTCTCATAAACAGCCACACAATTTTAAAATTTTTAAAAGGATCCCTCTGAGGGCCTCCTGCATCTTTCTGATTTCACCAAGACGGTTAGAATACAGCACATGACACCATACATGGTGAGGGATAATACAGATTCCTACCACTATGTTTTCAAGTTGTTATAAACAGCTGTACAATTCTTATTTGAATGGTTCCCACTGAGAACTTCATGCCTGTTCCTGCTTTCACCAAGACGGTTAGAGTATGGCATATGCTGACATACATGGTGACGGATGACACAGATCCCTACCATTGTGGAGACAAGCCTCACAGTCGTGATGAAGGATGACACAGATCCCTACCATTGTTGAGACAAACGTTAGGGTCATGGTGAGAGATTACACTATTTTGGAGACAAATGTCTTTAGGTATGTTATAAAGAGAACCTGCCTCTTATAAACATCTGTACAATTTTATCTTAGGTTCCCTCTTAGAGCTTCCTGCCTCTTCCTGAGTTCACTGGCAGGTAGGCAAAACACTGAAGCAAGAAGACATAAAGTAGAGTAGGAACTAAATACCCTCCCAGCAGCCAGCACCAGCTTGGAGACACCCGCTGGTGGACACTGAAACTACACCCCTCCACCCAGGGATCCACAGTGCCACCAGCAGGTGATCGAGGTCCTGACAGATGGGAAGTTGGAAAACAACAGACTCTATGTAGTCTCTAGTGATGTCAAACACCCTTAAGGCTCCTGGTGGCGAGATCATGGGATCTTTGCCTAGGCAGTAGAGAGCTCCTGAATGCCATTTGACTAATGGCAAGAATGGGGTACTTTTTAACTCAGAATATTACTGTGATGAAGTGACACTAACAATGATTCACGTGAAGTTGAAATGGTAACAATAGCTCATTCTAAAATATAGGTTATTAAGGGTTAGTTTACGTAAAGGATTTTTTTTTAGCATAACAATTCTAAACATGTATAAGAACTTATTATAACTGACTGTATGTAAGGTGAAGGAACTACAGAATACTGGTGATGAGTAATACTTTCCCACAGAAGAATATTGCCAAATGTCACATTGAAAGGGAAACTTCATTTTTGATGAGACTCTGCAGATGAACTATATACAATGCACGGATTTTTATCAAACTTTTTTTTTTTTTTGCAGATTCAACCCTTTCGCTGTTCTAAAGAAATTGTGTGTTTTCTCAAAATGATTTCTGACTAGGAGGCTCAGTCTTCCTTATAATCACCTGAGCAATCTCAGTGCTGTAATGAGAAAAGGCTGCAGTGTCTGCATCCCTTTAGGTGGGGGTGTATCTTAGAAAGTAGAATCTCTCCATAAATTAAACTCTCATTTCAGGAAATGCATATTATTTGACAAGTAGCTCTGTGCAGAGTTCTGTGAGCCAATCCCACAAGCAGGAAATGAGATTTCGGGTGGAGTTCTGTATACACACAGTTTACATCATTTTGCCATTTTGCAAGGAAGCAACATTATTTATTTATTTTTTTTTTTTTTTTACAATTTTAGAATATGACGTCTGCTAGAGGTCTGACAGGCAAAAATATATTTTTTTTTTTCAATGAATTACAAAATTATTTTTAAATATGTGAACCAGATTCTGTTAAAAAAAAGTGAAACAGATAGAAAGTATAGGTGCCACTCTTTAGAGGGTCCTCATTCCTGGCTGGGAGTGCCAACCAGGAATGGAGCTTATGTCAGCTCCAGACGTCACCATGTAGCAGGAAAAATATCCCATAAGCCGCATATCGCTGCAAGTCCGTTGTAAAGGAGTATGTGGCAGTCTCAGTCAGGGCTCTAACCAGGTCATGCCTCTCCAACGCATTTCGCCCTACCTACGAAGCTTAATTTTTTTTTCATAATTTTGGAATATTACATATCACACAGTTTTAATTGCCAGCAAATGATATTTCACTGCCGACTTCTTT
Source organism: Aquarana catesbeiana (assembly GCF_042186555.1). Classification (NCBI taxonomy): domain Eukaryota; kingdom Metazoa; phylum Chordata; class Amphibia; order Anura; family Ranidae; genus Aquarana; species Aquarana catesbeiana. The sequence goes on from NC_133333.1 coordinate 249,507,054, forward strand.
AAAAAGCAAGAAAAAAAACAAAAAAACAAACAACAGAACACAGATCCCTCCAAAGGACCCCCAAAATACATAACAGATCCTTGGAGGGGGGTCTGTGTTTTTTTTTTTTTAAGAAGCTGGCAATGTGGTGTCATTTACTGGCAATTTCAAATACATTTTTGCTTTATAACTGTCAGTGCTGCTGCAGCACTTTCTGAACATCACAGAGATGCGCCACTTCATAGGCAAGATGAGGACACTACCCAGGCATGTTATTTAAATTAATTTGGCATTTTTAATATTTCACTTTAAGCATCCTGGCGAATGCAATTCTTAAAAAATAAAATCTTTGTGTTGGTACATTGGTACACACCAGGGGGTAAGGAAGCATCATATTGTCTCCTCACCACCTTTCAACTGTGTTCGGAGGGCAGGTCACTTCTTAGAGGCACGTAAATGTAGCCACATGTCTAAACTTAGCTTGACTGCTTCGCAATTATGGGAAAATTGTGATAATGCAAATAAAAAGGAACATTTAAAAGCAGCGAAAAAAGAATAAAAAATACAATGCTGGAATAAGCTTCCTAAAACATTCGAACATCAAAAGTAAAAATTGTAATAAAATAAAATGGCACATCGCCATTTGGGTGCATAATAAAGAGGCTTTTATGACTTGTAGTTCTTCAACAGCTGCTGTCACGCATTTTGCGCCCAAAACACATAAAGAGCTGGGAGAGACTTGGCGGCCCCTCTGTCGCAGGGGAGACACCTGTCACTCTCCTCTGTTGAACATCAGTGCCTGTGTCACTATGTAGCATGTACAGCAACATGTGGGACCATGTCTGTGCTTGGCTGGTGCGGGTGGGAGCGTGCGCACCAAGCTGTCAAGCATCACGTTTCATAGTTCTGATTGACTGAGAGCAGAGGGAGACTGAGGCATGCTTAATATGCAAGAGCAGCAATTAAATTCAACATGCATACATAATACATCTGAACCAGACTTTCTCAACCTTTTCACATCAGTGGAAACCTTAAAATATTGTTTAAGTCCTGGGGAATGCCTGCTAAATTCATTGAAGGACAGCACTAAGAATAACCCCTATATAGTGGTGGTCAGTGGGAAGAATGACCCTCTTATAGTGGTGGTCAGTGGGAAGAATGCTCCCCTTATAATGGTGGTCAGTGGGAAGAACTAACCTCTTATAATGGTGGCCAGTGTGAAGAATGCCCCCCTTATAGTGGTGGTCAGTTGGAAGAATGCTCCTCTTATACTAGTGGTCATTGGGAAGAATGCCCCACCCCCCTTATAGTGGTGTTCAGTGGGAAGAATAAGCCCCTTATAGTGGTGTTCATTGTAAAGGACTACCCCCTTATAGTGGTGGTCAATAGGAAGAATGCCCCCCTTTTAGTGGTGGTCATTGGGAAAAATGCCCCCTTATAGTTGTGGTCATTTGGAAGAATGCCCACCTTATAGTGGTGGTTAGTAGGAAGAATGATCCCCTTGTAGTAGTGGTCATTGGGAAGAACTACCCACTTATAGTGGTGGTCTGTGGGGAGAACTACCCTCTTATAGTGGTGGTCAGTGGGAATAATGCTCCCCTTATAGTTGTGGTCATTGGGAAGAACTACCCCTCTATAGTAGTGGTCGTCATTGGGAAGAACTATTTCCTTACAGAGGTGGTCATTGGGAAGAATGCCCCCCTTGTAGTGGTGGTCAGTGGGAAGAATGCCCCCTTATAATGGTGATCAGTGGAAAGAATGCCCCCCTTATAGTGGTGATCAGTTGAAAGAATGCCCCCCTTATAGTGGTAGTTAGCATGGGTGTCCGCAGGTAGGGGCAAGGGGGGTCAAGTGCCCCCCCCCGGAATCAGGGATCGGATCTTAAATTCAGAACAGTTGTCGCTAACGGGGTGCAGATCACACCCGGGTGCCACCCGCCAGTGGGGTGACACCATCAAGGTGCTGTCAAGCCCCCCCATCAGTGTAGTGTGACTTTGGGCTCTTTTCACTGTTCAGTCCAGCAGAGAACTCGGCGGCACTGTGACACGAGAAAGGCGAGCTGCGGGCTATCAGAGGTTTCCCCCGCTCGCCTCCCCTTTCTCCTGTCAGGCAGAAGAGACGGCGGCTCTATGGACTGGTGGGCTGCAATTTATTACATTTTTGAGTTTGGGTATAGTTATCATTTAAAGTGAGTCATCGACATTAGATGCCAGCAAAATAAACCGCTTTGAAGTAGAGTCTGCAAGTTTTGTACCAAAAGATAAACGTGTAGCACTAGCCATACTTTGAGGAAACCATAGCAACAGTCAATGAAAAAAATTTTGGACAATTTTTGTTTCTTTGGTTCAAGAAGTACGTAGATTAAAGAGTGTCCACAGACATACAGGATTTTCCTCATTAGACTATTACAGGATTGGATGAGGATCACCTCATGTCTTTGGCTAGCCCAACTCGTCTAGGACTGGGAAGCTAAGACTAACTCATAGGGAAAATTATCCGTGAAATGAGCAGATCCTATAATGGCTCAGGTTTATGTGTCATAATACTATGAGTCCCCCGGCAGAGCATTAATGCTGTTTTATTTTCATGGCTCATCACGGCTTGTATATTAATCTTTACACATGACTTGGATAAATGAAGGATAATTGTCCTGCCTGTACCATGTCACTGTATTTACAAAGAAAATATGTTATACACCGTATTAGTCGGCTAAAGTTCTTTTCAGCAAACGAAAACAGTTGAACCTTTAAAGTGATCTTTTGGTGGCCCGGAAAACACTATAAATGCTCCCTAAAATAAAAAAAATGATCCTCCTTCCTCCACTATCAACAACCCAAGTTGGGGGCCTCAGCGGGCAAAAGAGAAGCCCGCTCTACTCTGCTCTTTGTTCCGGAGACTGCAGTGACCTGTACTGTCAATGACTTGGTTACAGTCAGAGTGGAGTGACTCCAGCTACCATTTTGTTGTGTACATAAGGGTGCTCATAGACCACCTGTTGCATTTGGCACATAAATAAAAAGTCTTTGGCTAAGATCAAGTGTAGTATCTGTTCTTATCAGTTACCATTGGAGACGCTGTGCTACTGTCCTGACCTATGGCGGTAGGGTGGCGGTGGCTATGCAAATCCACTGGTGGTTTGGTAACCTGGAAGGTTAGTAGCAGTAGGAATTGAAACCAGACTGCTCAATGAAGAAGAACCGGGAGTAGGTTCTCCCCGAGAAAGCCGGAAGGGTTACCCCCTATTAGGGATGGAGCTGGACTGGTTTGGCTGAAGACCAGGCTCCGAAAGAAGCCTGTGGTGTATGTGCCCCTGGAATGCCGTAACTCTCACTGTGCTAGTGTCCCACTTTGAGTTTTACTGGCACCAAGGTCACTGCACCATACACACTTATTTTGCACCTGCCTCTTGGGCCGAGCTTTCTGGCTAGGACCAGAGGAATTTTTTACTCCTGGCCTGAGGGCCAGCCATTGCACCATACAATGGCACCTTGCACTTTCTCCACTTCCCTTTTCCCCATTGGAGCATATTCTGGTACATGAAAGAGGTGGTGATGTGGATAAACTCTTTTTACAAACTAAATGGATCACCACCCTGTCAGCTACTAAACATCCTGGACTGAACGAGTCCATTAGCTATAAACCCTTCCTATAGGGCCATATGAATCTCTCTTTATGAGAGATTCAGATATAACCAAAATGCCTCAGTATTGGGATCTATCAAGTTGGATCACAATAATTGAATGTTTATTACTTTTGTTTTCAAGTGTATATTATTATGCCTTTTTACTCGCTTTTACCTTGGCCTGAGAGGTTCCCTATATGTTCAGTTTTTCTCTCTCCCTGAACTGTGGATTTTACATTCCTTTTTCCCTACACAGAAATTAAATATTCATTTGTCAGAATGTATTCTATATTTTACAGACCTGGGATTTTTTTCCTATGGCTGGCCATTATTGGCAATATATGATCAAATCTAGTTACCCTCAAGTACTTGGAAATGGAGATAGGTGATCATAGGGACGCCCAGGGCGTCTTCTCCTTTAACCATATAGGGGGGATCCTTAATATGTGTTTGGGAGCTGGTGCCACTAACCACTTGCACATGGCATCCCGGAAACTGGATGTTGATTGGCTTTGACAGCCACAGGTTGCACCCAGCTGTGGGCATACTTTCCAACATGGCATCATGTGTACGTCGCACCTGCGAGTGGCATCATTTCCGGCTCCGCGTCATCGCGACAATGCTCAGACATTTGCGGGAACTACTTAGGTTGGAAGTTAGCAGACTTGATATGAATGTTTCCTCTTTTCTGTTCCGTTGGCTGTGAATTAGGGTATATGGCTACTTGGAAGTTTTCTTGTGGGAAAATCAGCCCTCAGATCTACTAACCTTTTGGAAGTATCACCTGCTACGATACCATCCATTACTATCAGTCGGTTCCCACATCTGCTTTCTGAGGTTTGAATACATTTTTTTTGCCATGGTCAGAAAAATATATTTGTTGATTCTTTGATTTTTGTGAGTTGGAGTTCATCATGTATCCCCCCCCCCCTCCCTTTTCTAGATAACCCTCAGCCTTATGGTGCCCGTATGTCCTTCTCTGTGATACACCAGATATCTCCGCATTTTTTCAAGGTTCTCGAGACATCAGGGCCGCGACCCTCATTGATAGGACATGTTCCACAGTTCAGGTGGGAACACAGCGGGGGGGTGGTACTCTTGGTCTAACTGTATTCTATTTCTATTTTTGATGTGTTTAAAATATTGTTCTAATTATTAAATATTGATTTTAATATACTGTTTTTCACCTATAGTTACCATGCTATGCAGTGCTTGTTGGAAGTCTCCTGAGGAAGCCATTGCATGGTGAAACATGTAGAGCAAGAAGTCACTGCTGGCTCCTCATATTATGGTTACTGAATTAAGATACTGTGATTCTATTTTTATATATTTGATTTGTAATTTCTTGGCCCCCTTAAAATCCCATATTCCCTCTCCTACCAATCCATGAAACCCTTGTTGAGAAAGGCTGCTCTTAAAAGGTGTTCTTCTCTTATCTTAGGAACCTGGAAATTGGCACTGTCCTGCAGCATACATCCAGCCAGTTGTTCAAGTATCAGTGAGTTGTCCTGCTGTCTGTTCAAAAGTTGTCAGTAGGTTGTCCTGCTGTGTGTTTTTTTTATTTTTGTAAAAACTTTGGCAGGTGGATGTTGTTCATCTTGATGGCCATAATAAATGGCAAGGCATGCAGGTGCAAGACCTGGCAAATTTGCTTAGGCCCCTTCCATCAAACACCAACACCGTTCTTGAAAGAACAACCATGATTATAGCAGCCTACTGGGAGACGGATGTTGTGCTCTGTGTGCACTGCATCCTTCTTCTCGATTGTTTTCAAGTGCTCTGAAAGTACATTATTTTCTCATTTTGTTACAAGTTATTGCAAAGAAAACACATGAAATTACGTCGAGAAGCAACAAACTGCTTTTGTTAACTCGCAATCTCCATACAAATTATCTCGTTTTGCAGCACTTGGGTTTTTTTTGCCGTCTCCGCCAGGAAACCCTTTAGGGAGAGCCAGAACATTAATCTGACTTTGTCAAGGGCAGTGCTTAGTTATTCCTATACATTCCTGATAAAGGTTATAAATATCACTTCAGGCAAAAGGAGAAAATTTTGAGACTGTATGAAATAGTAACACTTGGAGCACTTGTGAAATGCAATTAGCATACATCTTGCTTATGTACTAGCAAATAAAGCTTAGAAGAGTAAATTTGCCAAGAAAAAAAAAAGAGCTTCAAAACTTTTTTTTAATCTTCCTGTGGAAAATGAAATATACCATATGCATTGTTCCTGTGTATGAGACAATTGCAGAAGTTTGTGAAACTTCTAAAATACACTATATGGACAATTGTTTGTAGACACCTGGCCATCACACCTACTACATGGCCAAGATTATGTGGACACCACTCCAAATGATTAAGTTTGGAGGTTTCCAGTGAAGGATACTGTTAATGCTACAGCATACAAAGACATTGTAGACAATTGCGCTCTTCCAACCTAGTGGTCACATTTTGGTGAAGACCCTTTTCCTTTCCAGCATGACTGTCCCCCTGTGTACAAAGTCAGCTCCATAAAGACATTGTTTGATGACTTTGGTGTGGAGGAACTCAAGTATACTGTACAGAGCCCTGACCTCAAGCCCACTGAACACCTTTGGGATAGATTGGAACACTGAGCCAGGTCTTTTCATCCAAAATCAGTACAGTACCTGACCTCAAAAATGTTCTTTTGGCTGATTGGACACAATGGGAACATATTCCCACCAAAACACTCAAAATTTTTGTAGGAAGCCTTCCCAGAAGAATGGAGCCAACTTCATAAAAACATGGTTTAATGGGTTTGGTGTGGAGGAACTTGAATGTCCTGCACAGAGCCCTGACCTCAACCCTACTGAACACCCTTGGAATGAATTGGAACACCAAGCCGAGTTTTCTCATCCAACATCAGTACCTGATCTCACAAATGTTCTTTTGGCTGATGGAACACAATGGGAACAAATTCTCACCAAAACACTCTAGATTTTTGTAGGAAACCCTCCCAAAAGAGCAAAGACAACTCAATAAAGACATGGTTTGATGGGTTTGGTGTGGAGGAATTTGAGTGTCCTACACAGAGGCCTGACCTAAACCCAACTGAACATCTTTGGGATGGATTGGAAAACCAGGCCAGGTCTTCTCATCCAACATCAGTATCTGACCTCACAAATGTTCTTTTGGCTGATTAGACACAATGGGAACAAATTCCCTTTGAAACACTCTCATTTTTGTAGGAAGCCCACCCAGAAGAGCGGAGCCAACTCCATAAAGACATGGTTTGATGGGTTTGATGTGGAGGAACTTGGGTGTCCTGCCCAGAGCCCAACTCCAATGAAAACCTTTGGGATGAATTGCAAGGCTGGTTGTGAGCCAAGTCTTCTCATACTAAATGGACACAATCTCCTACAGAAACATTTGAAAATATGTGTAAATCCTTCCCAGGAGCTGCACATGGGGAGGAGACCAGCCGCATATTAACGTCAATGGTTTGGGAATGGGATGTCCAATAAGCTCTTTTGGGTTTTACAGTCAGGTGTCTACAAACTTTGGGTTTTATAGTTTATCCCACTGCAGGTCTACCAATGAAGGAAGGGCTGGATGCTACAAGTTTGATTCACACAGTGTAGGGAGACACAAATCCATGCATGCAAGGGGTGGCTCCATTGGATGCTGCAAGAGAAGGTAGCCACCCCGATACAGGAAACCTGTCATGGCACCCGCTTAAACAGGAACATAGGTGAGGATTTAAAGGTAAAGAAGCTGCATACCCGGTAAGTGAATAAATCAGCTGCCGAAAATGCTTAAAAAGAGGGCTTAAAATCACTTTAAGAATTACTTTTCAATGACAGATCCTCTTTAAATACCCAAAACTTAACTGTTACAGTATTCAGACTCCAATACCACTCTAGACTCTTTTTTCATGCAGATATAATTGACGGGAAGTGCCGTAGGCATGTAAGACATGGATATTATCATAACAGGAGAATTCTATAGCATCCCCCTGTACCACACTGACTTATCCCGAACATCAGTCACTGGCACACAATACACATTCCAGTGTAATTCCTTTAATTAATTTGGTTTATGGATTTATTTTTGTAGAGCGGTGCCAGAGGAAGATGTGTTCCTTTTTATTTTTTTATTTTTTGCTATGAACTGAAATAAGCTTAGCCAATTGCCTTTATAAATAAGTTATTCATAATACGGGGGTTATGCAACCTACAAACATGAATTAATGCGTTTTCCTCCTGATTAATGCCTGCCCTGCAACTAATCATTGATTTAAACTTAAGATAAACATTCTTTGTGTGACTGCTCCACAGGCTAAGTAATTACGTGGTGTAAACACAAAGTAGCTTTGTTCCTTCCGAAGAAATGCTTAAATAGTCACAGGAATGAGCCAAGAGTGCATGTATGAGCCATGGGGATCCCCTGTCCATCTGTCCATTCATCCATCTACCCATCTATCTATCTATCTATCTATCTATCTATCTATCTATCTATCTATCTATCTATCTATCTATCTATCTATCTATCTATCTATCTATCTATCTATCTATCTATCTATCTATCTATCTATCTATCTATCTATCTATCCATCCATCCATTCATCCACCCATCCACCCATTCATCCAACCACCCATCCACCCATTCATCCAACCACCCATCCACCCATTCATCCAACCACCCATCCATCCACCGATTTATCCATTTACCCACCCAACCACCCATCTATCCATTTATCCATCCATCTACCCACTCACCCACCCAACCACCTATCCATTCATTCATTCATTCATCCACCCACCCAACCACCTATCCATCTATCCATCCATTCATCCACCCACCCATGCATCCACCCATGCAGCCATCCATCCATCCACTGATTTATCCATTTACCCACCCATCTATCCAGTTATCGATCCATCTACCCACCCATCTATCCAGTTATCGATCCATCTACCCATCCACCCACCCATCCATTTATCCGCCCAACCACACATCCATCTATCCGCTCAACCACACATCCATTTACCCACCCAACCACACATCCATTTATCCGCCCAACCACACATCCATCTATCCACCCAACCAACCATCCATCTACCCATCCAACCACCCATCCATCTATCCGCCACACCACACATCCATCTATTAGCCCAACCACACATCCATCTATCCGCCCAACCACATATCCATCTATCAGCCCAACCACACATCCATCTATCAGCCCAACCACACATCCATCTATCCGCCCAACCACACATCCATCTATCCGCCCAACCACACATCCATCTATCAGCCCAACCACACATTCATCTACCCGCCCAACCACACACCCATCTATCCACCCAACCACCCATCCATCTATCCGCCCAACCACACATCCATCTACCCGCCCAACCACACATCCATCTATCCGCCCAACCACACATTCATCTATCAGCCCAACCACACATCCATCTATCAGCCCAACCACACATCCATCTATCCACCCAACTACACATCCATCTATCCACCCAACTACACATCCATCTATCCACCCAACCATCTATTAATCTATCCACACATCTACCTGTCCATCTATCAATCTACCCAATTATCCACCCATCCTTTCATTTATCCTTTCACCAACCCATCTATCTACCCACCCAACCACCCATCCACCAACCCATCCATCTATCTACCCACCGATCCATCCATCAATCCATCCATCCACCCAACCACCCATCCATCTATTCATCAACCCACCCACCCATCCATCTATTCATCCACTCACCCAACCATCCATCCACCCAGCCATCAATCTACCCATCCATCTACCTGCCCACCCATCAATCTATTTATCCATCAATCCATCCATCTATCTACCTGCCCATCTCTCTGTCTGCCAATCCATCCATCCACTTTCCTAAATCCTGTTACTGGTCTCTCAGTGTGATGGCAACATAATGGACTGGCTATTATCCTATTAATGATCAGTCCACACCTTTGCATCTTAATTTTGCTCCTGCCTGCATAACACATGTGATGCATTAGCCCTGGTTTCACACCAGTGTGGCTTTGAAATCGCGCTACTTCAGTGCAATTTGAAAGCCGCAAATCGGTGTGATTTGGATCCCTGATTTCACTATGGCTTGTGACTTTATTTAACAAAAGTCAATGAAAGTCGCAATTAAAATCACAAAATAAAAGTTGCGCAGGAACCTTTTTCATAGTTGCTGCAACTTGAGCCGCAACGATATGAACAGTTCCACTGCTGCAAATGCGGAGTGCAAATTGTCATGCAATTTTGAACTATCAAATTGCATGACAAATCTGGTGTGAATAAGGGCTTAAGATATTGGTATTAGTATCAGGGCATTTGTACAAGTACAAGCAACCGCCACATCTAATGATTGGTAAGCTGCAATATATGACATTTGTGGTTTTAGGTTTATTTTTGCTTTTTGTTTTCTGCCTGACAGAGAAACCAGAAATCCGTCTTCAAAATTTTGACTTAACCAGTAAGGACTTAACCACTTCCGGACCGCTGACCGTCGTTATACGTCGGTATTTTGAAGAGGAATATCGTTGTTATGGAAGCCGTTAGCTGCCATAACCCCAGTATCTTCTTCTTCAGCGGGCGGTCCGCTTCAAGATAAAAGTTGTCTCTGAGGTGGATTCGCCACAAGATCATTTTTATCGGCGGCTGGAGAGGGCACCCTCCCCCTCCCGCCACGCTCCGGTGCCATCCGCCGCTTACTGGGGCCGTCCGGCATCGGTGGAGGCAATCAGAGCCTGACATGGAGACGAGTGAGGGGGAAGATGGCCCCCAACCGTCTCCTTATCATTGCAGGGCGGAAGCAACGTCAAGACGTCACTTCCGCCCATAGCTCTTAAAGGGCCATTTTTTATTTTTATTTTTTTAAATGACAATTTTTTAATTTTTTTTTAATTATTGCATTTTAGTGTAAATATGAGATCTGAGGTCTTTTTGACCCCAGATCTCATATTTAAGAGGTCCTGTCATGCTTTTTTTCTATTACAAGGGATGTTTACATTCCTTGTAATAGGAATAAAAGTGACACAATTTTTTTTTTAAAAGAACAGTGTAATAATAAAAAAAAGGTAAAATAAATAAGGAAAAAAAATTTTTTTAAATGCTCCCCGTCCCAACGAGCTCGCATGCAGAAGTGAACGCATATGTGAGTAGCGCCCGCATATGAAAACGGTGTTCAAACCACACATGTGATGTATCGCCACGATCGGTAGAGCGAGAGCAATAATTCTAGCCCTATACCTCCTCTGTAACTCAAAACATGCAACCTGTAGAATTTTTTAAACGTCGCCTATGGAGATTTTTAAGGGTAAAAGTTTGTCGCCATTCCACGAGCGGGCGCAATTTTGAATCGTGACATGTTGGGTATCAATTTACTCGGCGTAACATTATCTTTCACAGTGTAAAAAAAAGTGGGCTAACTTTACTGTTGTCTTTTTTTTTTATTCAAAACAGTGTATTTTTTCCAAAAAAAGTATGCTTGTAAGACCGCTGCGCAAATATGGTGTGACAGAAAGTATTGCAACGACCTCCATTTTATTCTCTAGGGCAGGGGTCTTCAAACTATGGCCCTCCAGTTGTTCAGGAACTACAATTCCCATCATGCCTAGTCATGTCTGTGAATGTCAGAGTTTTACAATGCCTCATATGTAGTTCCGCAACGGCTGGAGGGCCATAGTTTGAGGATCCTTGCTCTAGGGTGTTAGAAAAAAAAATGTATAATGTTTGGGGGTTCTAAGTAATTTTCTATAAAAAAAAACAGTTTTTAACTTGTAAACAACAAATTTCAGAAAGAGGCTTGGGCCTTAAGTGGTTAAAATGAAGACTTTCTGCTTTCATTGGTGGTTAATTTGGTACTATAATCAGGATTAGTGGTGGTACTGTAAGTAGAGCCACCTAGTGGCGGCTTTTATTACAGCAGCTAACCTTTTTGCGCAGTCCCGGACCCTTCGCGCCGTAGATGTAAAGGTGGACATGAGTTTCCATCTCCATTACACGACGCTTTCTAAACCAGAATAATCACAAGCTTGCCGTTTCGATCTGGCAGATGGCGGAATTCAAATTTCAGCTGTTTATTTTGGAAGGATCAGCAATTGCTTGACTGCTAACATTATTCCGAAGGTATTACTGCGAAAATCTATGAACTATCTGCAAACTTCAATAGATTTCCAAATAATGTATGCGCGCTGCGCGCTACATGCTGCAAATTTAAAGAGCTCGAAAAGGATTTTATTTATATGGAAGCTGCAAAGTAAATCACATTTGCTTTGCGTGTTTTTTCTGTCAGATCTGAATGTTTTCTCCCCAAGTGTGTATAAAGCTGCAATTTACACGTCAGCCAAGAAGAAAAACAGGACATTTTATAGCCGAGAACAAAACTGACACATTTTTTGGGGAAAAAAGTTGATTAAAAAAAGAGCTAAGGCAAAACTTTATTTTTTTTACATTTTGGATGGTTATACATCCTGTCTTGGTTTTGTTTTCCCTTCTGTGTCCCCATTGGGGAGATTTTCCCTTCACTTCCTGTCCCATAGCCAAGAAAGGAAGTGAGAGGAAATCCCTGCAAAATGTGGGAATCTCTAGTTGTCACCAGAACTAGTGTCCCCCCCATGGAAGATTTCCCCTCTTTTTTTCCTGTTCTGGTGACAACCCAAAATGTGGGATTTTCTTTCACTCTCAGTGATACCGATATACACAGTATAGAGAGGGTGACCGCAATACGTATATATATATATATATATATATATATATATATATATATATACATATATGCGTTGAGGTTTATAAGTGGTTTACTAGGATTATGACTGAAGATATCATCCATAATCCCGGTATTGTTTTTTTTCAGCTGGCAGCTGGTTTCTTTTGAAAGTGTTCCGAGTGGCTCATGAGCTGCTGGACCGCTTTCAGAAGTGGCAGGCTGGCAGGCAGGGATTCCCCCCCCCCCCCCTGCCGCTCGCCGGTGTCTCTCAGGCTTACCGTTTCCTTGGCTCACCCGAGAAACGATCCGCCGGCTGGTCACAGAGGCGATAAAAGACTAGATCGTCGTTGATCACCTCTATGGCCTTGGAGGACTGGAGTCACTTCCGGTCCAGGCTGGAAGTAAACAATTTTTTATTTTTAAAGCAAAGGATCAAAATTTCTCTTTTTTTTTTCTCGATCTTTTGCTTTTGAGGGTAAAGGAGAGATTTGGGGGTCTTTTTTTACCCCAGATCTCTCCATAAAGAGGACCTGTCATCCCTTATTTCTATTATAAGGGCTGTTTACATTCCTTGTAATAGGAATAAAAGTGATGAAAAAAAATTTGAAAGGACAGTGTAAAAATAAAAGTATAAGGCCTCATGCAGACTGGACGTTTTTACAGCTGCTGATTTCAGCTTCAGACATTTTTTTGTACAGTCAATAAACTCTCCAGCATGTTATCCTATGTGTCCATACTCACATAGGCTGTTATCAAGTGTTTTTGGCTGGAAAAAAACCCCAAAAATAGTGGGTTATAAGAGACATTTTTCAGCTGTAAAAGTGATTGAATGTCAAAAAAAGGCCTAAAAAAAGCCTACATTTATAACGTATAACGTTTATGATCCCATTTTAAAAAAATGCTTAAAAAAGCTAACACGAAAAAAAAAAGCTAAATAACGCTATTGCAAAAAACGCTGAAATACTGGCGTTTTTATAATATTATTATAACGTCCAGTGTGCATGAGGCCTAAAAATAATAAAAAAAAATAAGTTGTGCACGCAAATGTAAACAGTGTTCGCACCACACATGTGAGGGTATCGCCACGAATGTTAGAGCGAGAGAAATCATTTTAGTGCCTCCTCTGTAACTTTAAACGAGTAACCTACAAAGGCATTTAAAGCGCAGTCTATGGAGATTTTTAAGCACTGTAGTTTGTCGCCATTCCACGAATATGCACAATTTTAAAGCATGAAATGTATTTATTTACTCGGCGTAACATCATCTTTCACATTATACGAAAAAATTGGGGATATATATATATCTGTGTTTTGTTTTTAATTTAATTAAAATTAATTTTTTTCCCCAAAAAATTGCATTTTGAAAAACTGCTGTGCAAATACCGTGTGACATAAAAAATTGCAACAATCGCAATTTTATTCTTTAGGGTCTCTGCTAAAAAAAAAAAATATATATATATATATATATATATATATATATATATATATACATATATATAAATGTTTACATGTTTGAGGGTTCTAAGTAATGTTCTCGAAAAATACTGATTTAAACTGGTAAACAAAAAGTGCCGGAAAGGGTCTGGTCTTCAAGTGGCCAATAAAGGCACAGACATTAACAAAAAACCTGACAGGGGATCTAATCTCTCTCCACTCTATCCAAAATCTCGATGATAATAGAAGTGAATGAGGCGAAGCTCTGCTGACTTCCATCACCCAATCACGTACAAGAACAAAATGCTGCTTTTTTAATTTTCCTTGTACGTGATTAGATATTCTTTGCACCACATTTACTAAGCTAAGAAAACATTCTCTTGTAAATAGAGAAGCCAATTTGCCTTTAGTAAATCAACCCCCAAAGAGAGGGCGATGCTGGAATCTTGGAAAACGCACCCTACTTTTTTATTCACAGTCTCGAGAACAAGGCCATTCAGAGAAGGGGGATACCAGAATGGTTTACTACACAGGGCAGCCAGGCGCAGAAGCAGGATCGCAGAATGAAAATGTGGGTTGCTAAGCAGGTCGGTTGGTGGTCAGATTGTAAACCCTTCCATATCCCCAGTGAAGCGACTGGCCTCAGGTGATACACAGAGATGAAACCATTCCTCCTACATAAGTTGTACCTGTTTATCTGCAGCCACCTGTCCCAAACATCCATTCAAAGTGCAGAATTTACACAGGATCTCTCAGCTCTGAAAAGCAGGGGGGTGGGGAGCCGAAGTTACATCAGTGAGGAGAGCTCTGAGAGCTGATTGGAGGGAGGAGACACACTCCCCTTTCACAAAGCACACAGGAACAGAGCAGAAGCTGTCAATCTGCTGGAGGTCCCTCCCCTGTCACCTTTTTTTTCTTGTCAGAAGTGATTCATGCTGATAGCAGAGGAAGGAGGCAGCAGACAGAAATGACACAGTGCTCTGGAGTGAGACAAGTACACACTACAGAGGGATATGCTTTGTTCATATTTCATGTCTGAGGTTTACAACCACTTTGAAGCATATTTTTGCCTTCCCTGGTTCCTCCCCTCCATCAACATTCTTATACATTCTTTTAAATAAAAGCTTTCCGTTTTCATTGTATACTTTATTTTAGACACATTGATGTCATTAATGTTTAACACAAAAAAGTTTGGCTGGGTTTGGGCAAATAATAATGTTAAGGTAAGTAGAGCTGAGGTGATGGGGAGGTAAAGGTAGCTATACATTAGGCAAACTGATTGTACAATCTCAATACAATCTTCTTTAGACTTATCAAAACATTATAATAGGACAAACCTGAACAATCCATTCAAGTAGCACCCAATCAGAACAATCTCATTTAGATTTGCCATCAACAATGTAGCCCAGGGGTAGGCAACCTGGAGGCCCTCCAGCTGTTGTGGAACTACATTTCCCATGAGGCATTGCAAGACTGGCAGTTACAATTACATACCTCCCAACTTTTTGAGATGGGAATGAGGGACACCTATTAGCAAAAGTATGTAGGCATAGGACACACCCCCTGTCACGCCCCATTAAAGGAGAATTGTACAAAAAAAATCTTAGTTAAACCAGCAAGTGCTTTTTTTTCCCACTACTATTCCTTTATATTATCTTTTGACATTTACAAATGCAGCAATTTAGAAATTGGATGAAAGGTTTAGCACTGGGAAACACTTACTGAAAGATAAAAAGTGCATTTTATATACAACTATATAGATCAGACCAAAATGAGGGACAAATGAGGAGGAATGAGGGACAGAGGAACAATGTTCCAAATCAGGGACAGTCCCTCGAAATCAGGGACAGTCCCTCGAAATTCGGCACAGTTGGGAGCTATGCAATTACTCCCAGAGGCATGATGGGACTTGTAGTTCTGCAACAGCTGGAGGGCCCCAGGTTGCCTACCCCTGATATAGTGCAATCAGGTTGTATAGTGCATGGCCACCTTTAGGGTCTGCCTACGGTAATGACCTTTCACTTTTTTTAGCACCACCTCCATCACCATTTCTATTACATACCTTATTGTAGACCCAGTGATGTCATTACTAGGTCTCTGTGTTTCTGTATGCAATGCAGGCAGATCATGTCTGGTGAGAAGGACCAGCAGGGGGCTGTACATAGCTTCCTGAAAACATCACAGCACCCGGCCTATGTACTCCTCTCAAGATTCCTCAATCCTGATGCTAGCAGTGGGCTGGATTTTGGATGGGTGTAAATAAAAAATGCCTTGTTCGGTGGGTGTGAGTCTGGAGGAGTGGGTGTTCCTAGGCAGGCTGTATTTACATGCAGACCACCTCAAGGTAACACTCACATGCATACCTCCCAACTTTTTGAGATGGGAACGAGGGACACCTATTAGCAAAAGTATGTAGGCAGAGGACACACCCCCTGCCACGCCCCCTTAAAGGAGAATTATACAAAAAATGATTGGGTAAAACCACAAGAGCTTTTTTTTTTTTTTACCACTACTATTCCTTTATACTGACTTATGGAATTTACAAATGCAGAAATTTAGAATTTGGATGAAAGGTTTAGAACTGGGAAACACTTTTTGAAACATAAAAAGTGCATTTTATATACAACACTATAGATCAGACCAAAATGAGGGACAAATGAGGAGGAATGAGGGACAGAGGGACATTGCTCTAAATCAGGGACAGTCCCTCCAAATCAGGGACAGTTGGGAGGTATGCACATGTGATGCTGAGCCCCCATGATTGAAAAAAATTAAATCCAACTAATGATAGGGCCTGGCCAGGGACAGTCAGGCTGGTTGGCAAAGGGCTAAATGACGCTGGACATCCTCCAGCCAGGAAATGAGGTGAGCTCTGTCTGGCTTGCTGCAGCTTCTAAAGCACATTGTGGGAATCTCACAGTGTGCAGTGAGCAATTTCAGGAGAGGAGCCTGTACAACTGTGCAAGACTGAACAGTAGGCTGAAGGCTGGAGTGCCCCTTTAACCTTTTCACACCGGGAGCACACATATATATATGCGACCTCTCGGTGGGTGGGCCTTCACGCCGATCGGCCACGTATATGCAGCTTTGTGCAAACCACTTACCCTGCTGAGAGAGCGCTTACCGGAAAGCTCCCGATGCATACTAGGGAGCTTTCCGATCATGTGACCATTGTGACAGCCAATCACGGCGGTCACATGACCCAAACACCCGCCTCCACCTCCTTGTGTTTAGAAACCTTAAGGGGCCAGGAGGCGGCCGGCAGGAAGGGGTTAAAGCACAACTAATGTCTCCTGTATGACAGTCAAAAACAAGTTCCAATTCCTATTACTAAAGGGATGTACAAGTCTAATAAATAAAACAAAAACTTCTTTTATCTTCCCCGGTCGAGCCAAATCCTCCTCCATTTGTGTCTCACACGCTTCTCCTTCCAGGCACTGCAGCTCCCAGTGGGAGGGTAGCCGGCGGTTATCGGAAAGCTCCCGATGCATACTAGCGATCTGAAGCTTTCTGATCATGTGACCGTTGTGACAGCCAATCATGGCGGTCACGTAACCCAAATGCCCGCCTCCACCTCCCTGTGTTTAGAAGCCTTAAAGGACCAGGAGGCAGCCGGTGGGAAAGGGTTAAAGCACAACTAATGTTTCTTGTATGACAGTCTAAAGTTCTAAACAAATCCCAAGTCCTGTTACTATGGGATGTACAAGTCTAATAAATAATAATAAAAAACACTTCCTTTAACTTCCTTGATTGAGCCAAATCCTCCTCCCATTTGTGTCTCACGCGCTTCCCCTCCCAGGCACTGCGGGAGGGATTCAGCAAGAGAGGCAGTGCTGCCAATCCAGAAAGCAGTGGGTGGCCAGCAGGGGGCACCAGAAGGGTGGTTATCATCAGTGACAATGCTGATAGCCGCTCCCCTTCTAATATAACCTAATCCTACTGTAGTGCAATCAGGTACAGCCTACAGGAAAGGGACAACTCTGCTCTGATTTCCGGAGCAGTGCAGCATCGTTGCCACCCCATCACAGGAAGCTGGCAGGATTATTTGTGGGACTTTGCAAGGAGGGGGGGGGGGTAAGAGAAAAGTCTAAATACACATGTACTTATAATTAAAGTGCTGCAACTCATATTTTCGATGGGGAGTCCATCGTTCTCCTTTAAATAAATGAAAAGGAACATCTGGCAGCTATTTCTATATAAGAGGGAAGCAGGTTCAGGTATTATCAGAACAAGGCTGGGTTCTTGATTGTTGGTTGCTAGGCAATCCTTTAATTGTACTCTAAGGAGTACTTGTTGAAGTTGTGAGACCCACGCTCAGTGGTTGCCTAGCAACCTCGGATTCTTACTACGAACGAGCTATAAAACAAACGTGTGTAAAGATGAAAGGGAGAAAAATATATGTATTGAGCCACTTAAAGCAAACCTGTCATCGAATCAAACAAGTTAATTTGTAGCAAACACTTAAAAGTAGTCAGGCGGAGTTGCCGGCTCGTATCTCCTGCTCGTTTCTAGAACGTCCCCCCGGGAGCCATCAGACCCAGAGATTGCAATACGTCCATCCAGTTCCTAGCTCAGAATCTGCTATGCCCAGCCTGCTGTAGCCAAGAGGCTTGAATTTATTGGGGGGTGGTGGTGACTGGCAGAATACCAACCTTTATATTGAGTGCCTCAAGTTCAAGGATTTCAGGGAAGCCCAAGAACAGGGTGTCAAGCTCAATTTCATCCCGGGTCTGCATCAGCATTATGGTTGTCCTCAGAGGGCCAGTTGTATCTGTAAGGAGAAAAAGGAAGGGGGCGGGAGAAAGCCCCCTAAAAAAGATGGTCCGCTCAAGAACAAACTGTTATGAACCTAAAAAACGTTATTGTGTCATAATACTAAATAGAACAATAATCCACTAACCATGTATATTTAAAAATAGGGCAAAAAGGTCCTATTATGTGCTGGTGGCCACCACAGACATTACACATACATCATAGATTCATGCACTCACACTCATCAGAATAATGTCACTGAAGACCCGGGTCCGTGCAATTTTCATGGAGTTCCAAAAATTTTGGAACTCCATGAAAATTGCACGGACCCGGGTCTTCAGTGACATTATTCTGATGAGTGTGAGTGCATGAATCTATGATGTATGTGTAATGTCTGTGGTGGCCACCAGCACATAATAGGACCTTTTTGCCCTATTTTTAAATATACATGGTTAGTGGATTATTGTTCTATTTAGTATTATGACACAATAACGTTTTTTAGGTTCATAACAGTTTGTTCTTGAGCGGACCATCTTTTTTAGGGGGCTTTCTCCCGCCCCCTTCCTTTTTCTCTTTAAATATGCCCTTATGGTCCATTGAACAACCATTTGATTGTTTGTCAGCTATACACCGTTGAGCCAATCAACAAATGATATGGGTGACATTAGGGGCACAATAATTTAAATAAACTACGTTAGCGGGTGGAAAATTCCCCTCCCCCCCCCCTATCTCTCTCCCTTCCACCCAGAACCTATTTTTGGATGAATTTAAGGTGTCCTCCTCCCCCTTTTCTTTATATCCAGTTGTATCTGTAAGCCTAGATGTCCAGAGCACCCCCCACCCTCCTTACATCAGATGTCAAGATTCCGCCCACTATCAGAAGTCAAGAGTCCCCCACCCTCCCTTACATCACAGTGTGCTGTTACACCCCTTGTGCTGCTACCGGGAAGAAGCTGGTAAGCAGAAAGTGCAGGGTCTGGAGGAGGACCAGAGGAGGGTTGGAGTCAGCTGCCGGAATCTGTTGAATGCCGAGACCAGGGGAGGCGGAGAAGAGGGGGTGCTGTGGCTGCACAAGGAGGCGCAGGATCTGGCAGAGAAGTTCTGTCCTCCTCTCTGCTGCCAAATGGTGAGACAAGGTGGGGCGGAGACGCAGGGGGTGTCACAGCTGCAAGAGAGGTAAGAGGGCCACATGAAATGGCCTGGTGGACCAGATTCAACACGCGGGCCATTTGTTTGACACAAGAAGGTCACAAAAGAGACTGGAAGACATCTCTAGGCACATGCTTAAAGAGGATCTGCCAGGTGGCCATATTAGGTCAATGATATTGACCAAAGAGGACCAGGGGCCATATTAGGTCAATGATATTGACCAAATGTGGACATATAAGGTCAATGATATTGACTGAATAGGGCAAGGTGACCATATTAAGTCAATGATATTGACCAAATATGGGCAAATAAGGTCAATGATATTGACCAAATATGGCCAGGTGGCCACATTAGGTCAATGACATTGACCAAATATGGTCAGATGGCCATATTAGGTCAATGATATTGACCAAATATGGCCATATTAGGTCACTGATATTGAACAACAATGGCCAGGTGGCCATATTAAGTCAACAATGTCATGAGCATCCCTGCAGCTGATTTGGTGGCTTGAGATGTGATCACATAACAGTCTTTTTCATGGGTTCACACCCAACCCAGCTCATCCCTATTTTTAACTCTTTCATATTATATCAAAAACAGTAAAAAATGTCCATACAGTACTCATATTACTCAATAGGACAATAAGGTCGCAGGGTTTGGGGATTCTGGGCACCCACAACAGATACTGCTCATGCTGGCAGTGACTGGAGGTCAACGGTGAGGTACAAGGAACCACAATGGAAAGCGTCTTCAGGAAAGGGGGGGATGAGCACTTTGCAGTGGGAGAGCCAATCTGGGCAAGGCATGTCTTGGCGGGTACCCCGTGTAATGGCTGCCACAGACTGCTTTAGATGTCTCTTTTAAAAAGTATTAAAAAAAAAAACAGTTGAGACAGGACTCTTTTTAAAGATGTAAAATTGCAGACAGTGGGTGAGCAATATAGCAAGAAAAAAAAAGAAACATTATATGTCTAAAAATGTACAGAAACAGCTGGCATAAAACACAAACATGATATAAATAGATTTTTTTTGTTTAATATTCTAAAGAAATGGAAACGTTTGCGGTGACAGGTAAACTTATAAGTGCCACAATGGAGGTAATAACTTTTTAAGAACCTTAATTACTACAATCTATAATCTTGTCTCGCAGTAACAGGCAAATAAAATGATTTATGATGAACTATAAAAGCAGGAAACCTGCAGGCTTTGTTTTTCTAAATATTTATTGTTTAAATGAGGTGTTTAAAATTAATTTGTAGCACGCTTCAGTAATTGTCACTGTAAAAAAAAGTACAATTTCATGTTCTGTTTTCCCGTACAGACAATGATTAAGATGCATTCTGTTACTGAAGGGCGACGTGAGAATGTAAGGGACTAATAGGTCAACGCGTTTTACTTTTAAAGGGAACCCGTCAGGAACATGACAGCTGCTGAGGTGTTTCTGATCCGGAACAAACATGCACATATCACATGACCCAACGTCTGATATGTACACGATTATAACAGATCTATGACCTACCACGTAGTGAGGGTAAATATTAGGATGAACTGTATTATTAGCATTAAATCTTCATTATACAAATAAATGCTCTGTACAGGGTACCTTTGCTGTGCTTAGGTTACAGTGGATGCTGAGCTTGCTAGAAAGCCCAGCAATGCACATGAATATTCCAGGTCTGTAACCTACCAAGTAGTGCGAGAAGAATAAAGGTGACCAATTTAATCATTTGTTTTAAATCTTCATTATACAAATAAACGCTTAGTACGGGGTGCCTTCCCGGTGCTTAGATTACAGTGGATGCTGGACTTGCTAGAAAGCCCAGCTAAGCACATAATTATTCCAGGTCTGTAACATGCCAAGTAGTGAGAGAAGGATAAAGGTGACCAATTTAATAATTTGTATTAAATCTTTATTATACAAATAAATGCTTAGTACATGGTGCCTTCATGGTACTTAGGTTACAGGTGATGCTGGGCTTGCTAGAAAGCCCAGCAATTCATATGATTATTCTAAGTCTGTGACCTATTAAGTAGAAAGAAAAGGATAAAGATGACCAATTTAAATAGTGGTATTAAAGTTTTATTTTAGAAATAAATGCTTAGTACACACCGTCTTTGTGGTGCTCTGGTTACAGGTAATGCTGGGCCTGCTAGAAAGCCCAGTAATGCACATAATTATTCCAGGTCTGTGACCTACCAAGTGGTGAGAGAAGAACCAAAATTACCAATTTAATTATTTGTATACAATTTTCATTATATGCTTAGTACAGCTTGTTTTCAAGGTACTTAGGTTACAGGTGATGCTGGGCTTGCTAGAAAGTCCAGTAATTCATATCAGGTCTGTGACCTTTTAAGTGGTAAGAAAAGGATGACCAATTTAAATAGTGGTATTAAATCTTTATTTTAGAAATAAATGCTTAGTACAGGGTGTCTTTGTGGTGCTCTGGTTAAAGCTGATGCTGGGCCTGCTAGAAAGCCCAGCAATGCACATAATTATTCCGGGTCTTTGACCTACCAAGAAGTGTGAGAATTTATTATTTGTATTAAATTTTCATTATACACAAAGTATAGGGTGTCTTTATTGTGCTTACAGTATGTAACAGGTGATGCTGGGCTTGCTAGAAAGCTCAACAATGCACATGATCATTCCTGATCTGTGATCTATCAAGTAGTAAGGAAAGGATAAATTACTTGTCTAAAATCTTTCTTCAAGAAATAAATGCTTAGTACGGGGTGCTTGGTTCATGGCGCTAGGTTACAGGTGATGCTGGGCTTGTTAGAATGCCCATGATTATTCCAGGTCTGTAATCTACTAAGTACTGAGAGAGGGATAAAGATGACCCATTTAATTAGTTGTATTAAATCTTTATTATAGAAATAAAGGCCTAATGCAGAATGCCTTTGTGATGTTCAGGTTGCAGGTGATGCTGGGCTTGCTAGAAACCCCAGCAATGCATATGATTATTCCAGGTCTGTGACCTATCAAGTAGTAAGAGAAGGATAAAGATGACCATTTTAATTATTTGTAATAAATTGTCACTATACAAATAAATACTTAGTACAGGGTGCCTGTGTGATGCTTAGGTTGCAGGTAATGCTGGGCTTGCTAGAAAACCTAGCAAAGCTTGAACACTTATTGATTGCCACTGCAGACAGAAATCAAAACATTTCTGAATTCAGGTGCAATACAGCCCTGTTGTTTGGGACTAGGTTCCATTTCTAGATGCTAAACCAAAAACCATAAATATAATATATTGAAGTGTATCAGTCCTTAGATCAGGTGTCTGCATTCGTTTTTTTACCCCCCTGCCCCGGGCGAAAAGTCCAAAGTACAAACTCCCACTTTCCTTATCTCCATTACATGGGGGGTTGTAGTTCACAGAAGATAGCTGGGAAAGCTTATACCATCGTTTGAAATTTCACTTTAGAGCACACAAAGTTACAAGGATACTGGAGTTCAGGAAGGATCAATATATATTTTTCTGTATTTGCAGAAAATGTTCTTACCCTGAAAGAGTAAAAGGAATGCAGCCCCCACATCTAAGGACTGGTAAGCTGCAATATATTACATTTGTGTTCATGGGATTAGGTATACTTTAATGCCCAACAAATTACTTCCCAAATGTAGTGTAGTAAGATGAATGTCCAATACGCCGCACATTGACGCAGACACGCTGTAATGGTGGTATGTGGAAATCTCAGCCTGGACACCAGCCAGGCCACACCCCCAGTGCTTTTTGCTCCGCCCTTACTCATGGGCATTTTATATGTTTACTTCCTATGATCATCAGCACCATCTAGTGGCCAGAATGCAATATTTTCCAGATGGAGGTATTTTGGGAAAAGACTGCGTTATGGCCACTAGAGGTAGCTGGAGATCATGGGAAATAAACATATTAGACACATTGCGGGAAATATTTGTGAGTGTTGAGACTTTCGGACAGTGAATTTTTTATATATAGACTCCGGAGCCTTATGCGGTAATAATCGTCCCTACTTAGTACTCTATTGATTGTTCTCTCTGGCTGGGAGGACCCACAGATACAAGACTGTCGGCCAATCTGGTCATGAATGGATACTGTCATTTCATATCTGGGTAACCTTGGATATATCAATGAACATTATTCTTTTTTGAATCTCCTCAGGAGCCAGGACGCTCTTCTCTTCTCAAACAACTCGGCTTTTATCAGTATCTCTCCCGTCTTCTTTGATTCCTCCTCCTTCCAAAGTATGTCCAATACTTTCTCAGAAGTACAAGCAGCTCCTGTCAGAGGCTCCTCTTCTTGGCTCTCCTTACATCACAGATGACGGATTTTATTATCAATAAAGTCCCCCCCTTTCTTTGAGGAACCTACAGGCCTTGAAGCGGCTTTTATACTCTCTTACAGACGCCCGTAACGTTTATTTGCTGTTTAAACACGCATGGTTGTGCCATTTTGATTGTCTGGCTAATGAATCACTGACAGCTCATGGAATGCGTTTGTCACTTGTTAATTTTTAAAGACAAATTAATTGTCCCTGTGTTTTTTTTTTTTATAGAACGGCTAAACAATGAGCAGGGGCCACCAAGGCGATGGGAATTGGGAGACAGGCAGCATAAACGGCCCTGATTTACAATATCAACGTAGCTTAGAATCGCAATTTAAACTGCAATGTCTAAAGTGATGTCAAAGAAAAAAACGGGCTGTTGCCTATAAGAACCAATCAGAGGTTTGCTTTTATTGGCATCTTCTATGGAGAAGGTACCAATAAACGTACTAGAAATCGCGCTGACAGATCTAAAATTAGCTGTTGGCAAAAAACAGTTAGCTAGATCGTATATGAGATTGGATACAGATTTCCACACTTTACAAACACTTCCTGGTACAGACAAGCGTGGTGACGTCACGTGCGTGTGCTCCGCCCTATGCATTTCGTCACATCTGACGTCATTGTGGGCAAGGTTCTGGTAAGAGTCCTCTTAATTTGAGGTGATAGTGCACTTGGGGATCACAAGTATTGGATCAACACAGCATTCATACCAGCACAGTGGTGGATTTCATTGTATTTTTAAACAGACTAAAGTACTCTTTTATCATCTTTCACCTCTAAAATCTGATGTGTTTTTTAAGGTACAGTTGTCCAAAGTAGCAGCAGTGCCTACTACAGTGATTTCCAGCTTACCGTGGATCATCCAGGTATGGGGCATGCATCCAAGCTGGACCAATGTAAATATGCAAAAACAGCTATACCTGCCAATTCAGCTTTTAATAGGATAATAATTCAGTACTAAAAATAACTAAAAGGAGAACTTCCAACATTTAGGTACAGCATAGATGGTCTACATAGGAGTGCGCATGGGGTGTGCCAGGTGTGTCTGGGCACACCCTAATCACCCTGTGCAATGCAGATTTCACCTGCTGAACGCATGCTGAGGCTATAGAGCAGTGGTTCTCAACGCCGGTCCTCAGGACCCACTAACAGGCCAGGTTTGCAAGATAACTGAAATACATCACAGGTAATATCATTTGCTGCTCAGTGATTGCAGTATTCAAGTCTCCCCAAGGTAATATTTAAAATCTGACCTTTTAGTGGGTCCTGAGGACAGGATTTGAGAACCACTGCTATAGAGAAAGGGACTGGGGAATCTCTGTCCTCGGTCCCTTCCTCTGCTATTTCACCAAAGCCCCCAATAGGGCTCCTAATAAATTGTAAAATAAATAATAAAAAAAAATATTGTAAAAAAATAAAATAAAATAAAAATTAAATTGTAAAAAAATAATAACAGAATAAAATAATAGAAATAAAAAAAACGATTGACACCAATCTATGCTCTACTCACATCGTCCTTTGCTCTACTGACACTATCCACACACCATACAATGCTCTACTGACACCAATCTCTGCCCTACTGACACTGTCCACTGCTTTACTGACTGACACCATCCTCTGTCCTACTGACAAGTCCATTGCTCTACTGACACCGTCCCCTGTACTACTGCGCATGTGTGTTTGAGTTGTGGGGTGCACACCCTAATGCAATAGGCTGTGCACACCAATGGCCTATGACCTCTTTCAGGTTCATACAGCTGGCAGGAACACAGCAATCTGGCCCTTCCCCACTCTATCCAATGCACACAAAAAAAGTTGTCTGGAGTACCCCTTTAAATACAGGTGAAAAGCAGCAGCCTAAAATGGGTGAAACGGAACAGAATTTTGATTTCATGTCTTTATAAACAGGCCCGTCGGCTCCTCTGCTTGCTTCAGGACACAGAGCGCACTCCGGATTTCCCACACCCGTACAGCCGACTAGTAAGATTATTTGAGCATCTCTATGGAAACTAAATAACACACTGAAGAGCTTATAATTTGGCCGCCTTATCACTATTCTGCACATGCCCTGTCCATATAGACCTGAAATATCTTAATTTTCCTGTTTAAAATTATTTATTTTTTTTTTGGCTTTTAAGCCAACTAATAAATCATATTTTTTATGTGGATTTTGCAACCTCTTTATGACAATGAGAGCCACAGTGGCAAGCGCGCCAGCTATCATGGGGTTACACGGCTGAATGACTGTACTAATTGCAGGAACGGATGAGTGTCTCGGCATAGACGGCGGTCCGCCGGAGTCACCCCAGGTTGCTCCGATAGTACGAGGGTGGCTAGGTAGGCATGTTTGGAGATAGCGGCGCTGAGGTGGAATCATCTGAATAACAATTCTCTCATTATATGTTCTTGTGCAAATATCCTGGAATTAAGATGTTTAATATTCAACTCCTTCTCCGTCTCCTTCCCTACCCAAAGAACAGCGATTGTTTTAAAGAGGGCCTGTCTTGTTCTTAGGGACTGATGAAGCACAGGTGGCCTCTGTGAACAAGAAGCAGTTCAGACCCTCTAGTCTAGCAGTTATCCTTTATTTTAGTGTCTACATATACATAGTAATAGACGGGGCTTTTTTTTTCAGAGAATAGGTGCAGGAACACCCCCCTTCTAAGTCACTTTGTGTCTCCGCCCCCTACCCACCTCCGAGCACTGACCCCTGGTTTCACCCGTACCCACCTCTGAGCATCGACCCTTGGTTCCGCCCCTACCCACCTCCGAGCACTGACCCTTGGTTTCACCGCTACTCAACTCTGAGCACCAACCCTTGGTTCCACCCCCTACTCAGCTCCCAGTATGGCCCCTTTTAGAGAATATAGAGCCATGTATAATTTTGTAGTGCTAAAAAATTTGAATGGAATTTAGCATTGATGACAAGAAAAGCAATAAAATAGATCTCTTGCATCTAGCAGCAATAGACCACCCCAGCAGCAACAACAGATCTCCCAGCAGCCAGCAACAGTAGACCCCTCCCTAAACAGTAGATCTCTTCCAGCAACAGGGGAGGGAGCTCCAGCAATGGCTGTGTGCTGGGGTTCCCTCTCCATCACCTTTTTATCTCTTGGAGTCAGAAGTGATTCATGCTGATAGCACCCCGGTGAGACTTGTCATGCGATTTGACAGATCCAAATCACATGAGAAGTTGCACCCTTTTGTCGGCAATGGAACTGTTCAAATCGGTGCAATGCCGACTTTGTGGTGCTGCAGCGATTTAAGAAAAAGGTTTGCATAGATATCTGTGCATGAATTTGCACCTGAAGCCGCACTCACCTGCGACTTTGAAATTGCGAGAATTTAAGGGAAGTCATGTGATTTCAAAGTTGGATTTGGTGTGAACGGGGGGGCAAAGTACTCTGGATTAAGGAAAGTACACACTATAGAGGGATATGCTTTGTTCATATTTCATGTCTGAGGTTTACAATCACTTTAAATCTTGTTGGAAGCAGTATTGTCTGAGAGGATGTTGGACAATTAAATTGTAACTTCACTTATATATATATACTTCTGGAATTAGATGGAGGGAGAGCAGAACAGGCAGTCTGAATATTAATGACAAATCCCTGGGGAGATGTACCCAGAAGGTGGGGGGGGGGTACCCATAAATATTCTGAGGTCTGGCAGCTAGGGTGCAGAGTTTCAGGGTCCAGCCTTCTGGTGGAGACCTCTGCTTGGGGGCTCTGCCCCTGAGACAGAGAGAGAGAGAGAGAGAGGCCTGTTGAAGTAATTGAGGTCCCAGCTAGGCTTAGCTGGGGGGGGGGGGGGCTACTAAAGAGAGCCTGGATCAGAGACTCAGAGCCCAACCATTTTGGGAACTGAGTGAAAACTTGATCCTGCTATACAGAGGATAAGTGACTGTGGGGTGGTTTATCTCACCAGCAAGTGCAGTGCAGATAGGCATTGTGTAAGACAGTCAGGAGTCTGCCATACTTCTAAAGTGTGCTCAGTACAGCCAGGAGTTGTACCAGCCAACCAAGAGAATACAGTGCAGCCTACAGCAGTGCAATACAGCCTGCATTTTTTGTATAGAGCAGCAAGAAGCCTAGCAGTCCTCAAATCTACAGTTTTACAGTTTTGGGGTATCCCATGCTCCCCATCCCTATCAAAGTTCCTGTTCCCAACAAAAACCCTAAAAGAAACCCCTAAACTGACTCTTAAGTCAAAGGAAAAATGCTAAAAATGACTGGTTTGGCTGGCTGTGCATGCTGTGAGTGGGGGGAAATAGGACTAAATATCCAGCGGCGCAGTGTTACATAAATGAGGAGAGGGGGAAGTGTTCTGTAGTTAGACTCCTAACAGTTTGTTTGCCCTAAGCTGACAACACTCCTTCTCCAGACATATAGTAGGGTGGGTGAGTGTTGTCAACCCAGTATAGGAAGTGTGTTCCTGGCTGGATCACCAGGTAAAAAAATAGAAAATAAATGCAGCCACCACATCTAAGGACTCATAATCTGTAATATATTACACATTTGTTTTTGGGTTTAGGTACACTTTGAAATGAACCTTTTTACAAAAATGTAGTGTCTGCTCTTTTTGTAGCCCCTGACCCCCACATTAGGAAAATCAAAGTGAAAGGAAAAAAGAATAGAATGCTAGAAAAAGAAAGTAAAATTGCTTACCATACATCCAGCTTTGGACAAGCTTGTCTAGCCAAGGGTAACTAAACCTTCTACTGGGATTTTGGGATCACTGAGGAGCCAAAATCCTGCAAGCAGTTTCTACTGCACCGTTTTTGAACCACATATTGTAAGTTTTGGTCTCCTCAGCATACGCAGGTTCCCTAGAGAAGGTCCCTCACCTTCAGGAAGTGTCTGAGGTGTAAGGTAAATTTAGCTTTTTCCTTCTAACCTGTAACTTTTGTTATCTTTCACTTTTTAAGTCTTATAGCAAGTTTTATACAACGTCTGTTTTAAACTCTTATGCCCCGTACACACGGTCGGACTTTGTTCGGACATTCCGACAACAAAATCCTAGGATTTTTTCCTACGGATGTTGGCTCAAACTTGTCTTGCATACACACGGTCACACAAAGTTGGCGGAAAATCCGATCGTTCTAAACGCGGTGACGTAAAACACGTACGTCAGGACTATAAACGGGGCAGTAGCCAATAGCTTTCATCTCTTTATTTATTCTGAGCATGCGTGGCACTTTGTGCGTCGGATTTGTGTACACACGATTGGAATTTCTGACAATGGATTTTGTTGAAAATTTTATATCCTGCTCTCAAACTTTGTGTGTCGGAAAATCCGATGGAAAATGTGTGATGCAGCCTACACACGGTCGGAATTTCCGACAACAAGGTCCTATCACACATTTTCCGTCGGAAAATCTGACCGCGTGTACGGGGCATTACTGTACACTAAACTGTAATGGAAATACTTTTAGCCAGGGTTGGATCTCCATTAGTACCTCTGCTGTGTCTGGAGGTGGCTTGTCTTGCCGAGCCACCTGGGATGCTGGACAGCTTCTTGTCTGATCCCTTAGACAATCTTGCCTTGTAACTTATTTCCAGTGAACCTTGAACTCTTTGCTCCTCCCATGAACTCCTTGATTTAAGCCATATCTCTACACTTCCTGTTTGCCAGATTATTGCGATCTCTCCAGCCAATATCTTGCTCCTTTCACTCCTGCTGCCATCCATATCTTCACTAACACTTGTTACTGACCTTTGGCTTGTTCCTAGACTATGCTTTTGCTTGATACCAACCTTTAACCATTTGTTATCGATCTTGGATTGTTACTGACTATGATTCTGCTTGATCCCTACCATCTATATCTGCTACTGGACCCCGGCTTGCTCATCTCTCGGTGGGGAGATCCTGGGGATCGTAACCCAATACTGACATGCAACAAAAATCTTTACTATCAAGAGCTCTGGTGAATACCGATAAGTGTTTAGACCCCACATCTTAGGTAAACCTGCGCCAGTTTGACCTGCTTGTGTACCTATCCTGCTGGTCGGTGGGAGCCTCTCTACTGCTATAGCTACAGGTCTCCGAGCCTGACCCTGACCAAGACAGTACCTCAGAGGAACCTCTTAAATAATTCTCAAGCCTCGGGAAGCCTTGTTTAAACCAATTTATCAGGAATCAAGGAGGAAATGCCCCTTATATTACTGGTCAAAACTAGCAAAAAAGTGGTTCAAAGAACCACTTAACAATTAATCATAGACTAAGCTTTTTTGAAACGTCCTCAATAAAAACTGCTGTTTTGATCTATTTCCCCTGTAAGACCTATGAGTGACTCCCTACCAGTTTTGAATTTGTATGGCTTTCTTTGTGAGTGAGCACCTGGGCATTGACCTCAAACATAGAGTGTGGTGACTACCCTTGAGACTATGAATTCATTATATGTAGAGCAGGTCCCTCCATTGAAGAAGTCTCCAGTGATCTAGTAGGATCCAATAGTGTTCCATTTTTATATTGATGCAGGTGGGTTATAGAGAGACAGTCCCTGCCCCTGTGACATTATTAGCCTAATAAGAAGGTCTTCATAAGCTTTCCTAATTAGGAAGAATTGTTTAGTGATGTCACAGGGGACACCCTCAGGAGACTAGGGGAGAAAGATCGTGTGTGTATGTAGAGTAGGATAAGGTCCAAAAAAGAAACCTGTCTAAGGCCTACAGGAAGGCAAAATAAATGTTTAAATAGATAGACTTATAGTTAAAATTTACACTTTATATATATGAATAGGGCACACATTAGTATATGTAAATTACATTCTATTGAGTAAAGAGTTTGTACCTTGCTATGAACAGAAAATAGCCATTTTTGAGCTTCCTCATGTGACTTAATGCCTAGGCATGGATATCCATATTAGAAAACCCAGCATGCTTTGCAAGCTAAGTGTAATATGTGCGCTCATTTGTAAATATCATTTGTAAAATATAAAATGATAAAAAATTCATCGGCCTATAAACTTGTAAACTTTCTAAATAAAAAAAAATGTAAATAACAAATACTTTTCTTTTGAGTTTACAAGTTTTTCATTAATTAATAGCATATATATATATTTTTTTTTTTATTAAAAAGGATATGAAGTTCCAGGGCCGCATTACCTGCTAAGAGGATCCA
This sequence comes from Aquarana catesbeiana, assembly GCF_042186555.1. Taxonomy (NCBI): domain Eukaryota; kingdom Metazoa; phylum Chordata; class Amphibia; order Anura; family Ranidae; genus Aquarana; species Aquarana catesbeiana. The sequence continues at coordinate 249,538,140 of NC_133333.1, forward strand.
GCATAACATTTGCTGTAACCTCCGCTCGACACGTCCGCCTTGCAGCAAGTTTTATCGCTCATTCCTTGCCGAGTCAGGTCCCGCGCTATCTTTCTTCCCGCAGCCTCTCTAATGTGTACCTTAGGACAAAGACAACTTGTGACATTTAAATTAATGCCCGCTTGCCTCCAAGCTGCCTGAAGCTATAGATATAAATTAATTTCTGATTAAACTCCTGTGATTTTCCAAGCATTTTGCTTCTATTATAATGTGCATTTCCATTACTTATTCCACTTTTTTTCTTTCTGATCGATAGAACTTATAACAGGAATCCAAAAAAAAAAGTAAACTTTCAGTCTAAATAATAAAAAAAAACGTAATGAAAAAAAATTTGAATATTGGAAAGAGTTTGTTTAGGGATCTTATTCTTTCTGGGCCTTTACCTTTGAGGACTGTGTCCTGACTATATGGGACAGATGGGATGTACAGATGATGTTTATCTGCCTACTGGAATCATCATACGTAGATTTTGGTATAATTTACATTTGATATATGTATTAATTATACTCAAATACGGGGATATTATTTTATGTGATTTTTTTTATTCTTTTAGACTGATCAGCCATCAGGGTTGTTTCGTGGATTTGTTGTCACCTAGTCCTGAAGAAGCGGTGTCTAACTGTGAAACGCGTAGACAGAAATAGGCAGGAAGCTTACCCCACCCCCACCTCCACCTCCACCTGAGAAATGTACTTGAGTCCCCTCCATTAGATCTTCCCCTGCAGCCACTACCTTTTTTATCACGTTCCCCTCCCTTTAGATTATAAGCTCCATGAGCAGGGCCCTCCTATTACTTCTGTTTAGAACTGTATTGTAAAGTGTGCTGTCCCCCCTCTAAAGTGCTGCATTAACTGTTGGTGGTATATAAATCCTGTATATTAACAATAATAATAATAATAATTTAACCCCTTAATCCAGGCCAATTCTGACATTTCTCTCATATATGTAAAAATCTGTGGGTTTTTTTGCTAGAAAATGACATACAACCCCCAAACATTATATGTTTTTTTTTTGGTTTTTTTTGCAGAGATCCTAGGGAATAAAATAGCAGTCATTGCAATATTTTATGTCACACTGTATTTGCAAAGCAATTTTTCAAACGCAATTTTTTTGGAAAAAAAACACTTTTATGAATTAAAAAAAAACCCACTAAAGTTATCCCAATTTATTGTATAATATGAAAGATGATGTTGCGCCGAGTAAATAGATACCTAACATGTCACACTTTAAAATTTCACACACTCGTGGAATGGCGTCAAACTTCGATACCTAAAAATCTCCATAGGCGACGCTTTAAAAAAATGTACAGGTTACCAGTTTAGAGTTACAGAGAAGGTCTTGCACTAGGATTATTGCTTGGGCTCTAACGTTCGTGTGGTTTGAACGCCGCTTACATATGCTTGTGCGACCTACGTATGCGTTCGATTCTGCGTAATTCTGTGGGATTTCGTTTTTTTCTTTTCATCCCTTGTAATAGGAATAGGGCATGTCAGGTCCTCTTTACCGAGAGATCTGGGGTCTATAAGTCCCCACATCTCTCCTCTATGCTGGAAAGCATGAGATCAAAAAAAAAAAAAAAAAAAAAGATCTCAAGCTTCCCAGCAAAAAAAAAAAAACGGCGGTGTTTACACCTGCTGGCGCCGGAAGTGACGTCATCATGTCGCTTCCCGGGCCTCCGAGGGTCATAGAGATGGCCGGGAGACCATCTGGTCCACGGCCAGCTCTAAGGTAAACTACTGCCATCGGCGGGTTTCATTCTCCGGCTTGTCGAATGCACGGGCGAGATGAGAGAGGCACTGGAGGGCAGCGGGGGGGGGGAGTCCCCTCCCCCCTCTTGTAAAAGCAAGGGGGGGTGTCCCCTCCCCCCTCCTGTAAAAGCAATCAAGCAGCTAAACAGCTTTTGACGGCTTTTACATTGCAGGGAATTGCCGGCTTAAAAAAAAGATATCTGAATCAAGCACTCATCATCCAGATATCTCCACTTTAAGCCCAGGACGTCATATGACAGCCTCCCTGTGGGAAGTGGTACTGATTTTTCTGTATATAGTATACTGTATCTTATTCCTAAAAATATAAAAGCATAAAGATCTCTTGTAGGAGGTTGATTAATAACAAGAGGTCTATGATGGATATATTTTAATGTTGTTGGGGATTTTGGCACTTCTTAGTCAGAGTTACATTTAAAGTCCTGTTTCTATGCAGACAGATGGTTGGTATTTACAGTAGAAGGACTTTCTGACCTGAGTACAATTATCATTATAATTGCCTGGAAATGCTCTTACCAAGCATGCAAGAAAAACAATTATATAAAAAAATATAGAGATTAAAGGAGAAGTTAACTGAGTATCACAACAACTCTACTCTTTCTACTAGTAAGGATTTTTACACCCATGAAAATTTTGGAAAGATGGATAAGGCAGGTGAACTTCTTGGAAAACTTTTATCCTTCCCATAGTTACTACTGCCTTCTGCTTTCCCAGACAAAATATAGCCCCCCCCCCCCCCCGCCCCCCGCCCCATGGTTAGTCTCACTTTCCAGGCCCTGGGAATCCTCCTGCCTCCTCTCCTCTAACAAGATACGGAACTTTTTCTATTTTCCTCTGGCAGTTATATCTCTGCAAGGTATGACCGCAGGCGTTTATATCTGATCGTCAGTTTGTGTCTGTTTTTCTTTTTTAATATGTGTATAAAATAAACTTTGATGATTTAACCAAGTTGGAAAAGAGTCAGTACATCAAAGACAGTTGGAAAGCGTTGTCTCTGCAGGGTCTCTTATCAGCGTTAGTGCTGTTTGTAGAGCATAACCATTATTATTTAGAAGCCTTTTTTTTTATATATGCTTTATTTATTAAACAGAACAGTTGGGGGCAGACAAGAAGTTGAAATGAAGACATTGAGATATCAGAAATGCAAATCTAGAAAATCTAACATAGTACGCTGTGTGGGCTCAAGAGCTTAATAAACCTTCATCTTCCAAAACATTTAGATGTCTAGCAGGGATATTCCTTGCCTACGCCCATGACTATTTTATCAAATTGGGAACATAGGTGTGCACCCCAAAACTCAAATACATATGCGTGTGTGCATGTGTATATATACTGATGGTGTCAGTAGGGCAGAGTACGGTGTCAGTTTTTTTTTTGTTTTATTTTATTTTGTATTGTTTTTTACAATTTTTTTTTTTACAGTTCTTTCTTTTACAATTTTTTTGGGAGCCCCATTAACGGGCTTTGGTGAACTATCAGGGGTCTAAAGAGGGGAGATTTGTGCCACACGGGGTGATTACAGTGTGCCCAGGCACACCTGGCACATCCTGTGCGCATGCCTATTATTGGGAAGGTGTATACAGAAGTGAATTGGGGAAATGTGGTAAGGGGAAGAAGAAAGAAACAGAGAAATGGATAGTTCTAAAATTTCTGGAACTCGCGCTTGGCTACCAAAATGAGACTGCTGCACAAAAAGTTAGCCAAATACTATACCACACAAACACTATAGAGATATTAAATATCTCTATACAAAAAATAATTAGGAAGGATAAGCAAAGGGGGTGCAAGGGGATGGTTAGTGTGCTAGATTTTGCTTTTGCGTTCCCTTACAAGTTCACCATATTCAGAAGCTTGCATAAATGAATTCCAACCAAACTTAATTCTCATGAATTTTGGAGGTGTGCCTTTTAGGGAAGAGGTTTCCAAAGAGGGTTATTATCTCATTAATGTTCGCTATCCAGAAGTTTATGGAAGGTAGCCTCCAAGACTCTTGGCAGCTTGCCACTTTGCCATGACTTCAGGCTAACCTTTCTTGACTGACCTTCACTTAGATCCTCAGCTGATGGAATCTGAGTTTTAAAAAATAGGACTTCATCACTTCCTATTATCAAATAACACCACCAGCTACTATGTCTCTTTCTTGCTGTCTCTTACCTTGACTATTGAAACTACTATCACACATGCTATCCCCCCTTTAGTCCACCATGAAATTTTATGGAAGGGAGCCTCCAAGACTCTTGGCAGCTTGCCACTTTGCCAATTGTCATGACTTCAGGCCAACCTTTTTTGACTGACCTTCACTTACTGTAGATCCTCAGCTGATGGAACCTGGGTTTTGAAAAATAAGACTTCATCACTTCCTATTATCAAATGACACCACCAGCTACAGTGTCGCTTTCTTGCTGTCTCTTACCTTGACTATTGCAACTCCTATTACACATGCCTTCAGTCTACCATGAATGCTACTGCCAGACTTATCCACCCTACCAACCGCTCAGTATCCGCCAACCCTCTCTGCCTATCCCTCCACTGGCTTCCACTCACCCCAACAAAAAAAAATATAAATCCTGTATAATAATAGTATAGTTGGTTCTATGCAGCTAAAAAGTGGCTGGAGAGTTGGGGAAGTAACACTTTATAATGGGCCAGTGTAAAGTCATCTGGCCACGGAGCTTTGCCTTATTGGGTGGAGGCCAGAGGTAAGTTGAGTTTTTCTTCTGTTAGAAGGGATTCTTATGAGTCAGCCTTTGATTCAGTTAGGAGTGGCATTTTGGAGCACTTGAGGTAAGCTAATATTTTTGAAGAGTTAGTATATGTTGGAGGGATGAGAGCCTCTCTTGACATCATAGAGGGATGAATATTATTGTTTAAATGGTTCAGCTATATCAATGGTTTGGGAGACCTTGTGGCTTCTTTGGGTAATTGTGGTGGGGTGTAGGTCTTAGTTTGTTGTGTTCTAAGGGCTCAGGCTAGCATTTTACCACTTTTATTGCCATAGGTATGGCAACATCTTACTAGTACTGCGTTGGCCTTATAAAGAAGTGAGGATTTGAGTTCTTCACTTAGTATTCTGAACTCAGTTTCTGATTCAAGTGCAAAGCAAAAGTTATGTTTTATGTTTGCATTAATTCCAGTTTTGGATATTAGTGAGCAACTGAACAATCTTGTTCTGTCTCACTTTCTTTATTGGTATGCCATATATATATATATATATATATATATATATATATATATATATATATATATATATATACTTTATGTGCCTCACAAAGGAATACTGGGTTACAGTCCTGGAAAACGTTGAGAAGGAAACAGTGTGATAGTTCTTTTCGTATCTCATCTAAAACCTTTTGCTGATGAAGCAGTGTCTCGTTAAGGCACCAGTTCCACCCTCTAGGTGAGTCTTGAAGAAGTGTAATCTGGAGAGTGATGGGAGCATGGCCAGAAAGGACTATATACATGTCACCCCTTCACTTAGATCTTTGTGATTAGTCCAAAAGTGATCAATGTGAGAATAGGATTCATGGGTTGGGGAATAATATGTAAAGTCCTTAGGGGAAGGTTGAGTAACCCCCCAGAAATAAGTTAGTTGATGGAAGCTCTTCTTGATTTTTTCAGCATTGAATATAACCTGTGTGTGGTGGTAGGAGAGATGTCTAAGAAGAGATCCTGGGCTACACTGAAATCCTCTTCATATATTAGGATTCCTTCCTCACTATAAAATCATTCCCTAAAGTTACATAATGCCACTGTCCTGCTTCTTGTTCCAAAAGCTGCAATCTCATATAAAGGATCCTTTACAGGCAAGCTATAGTCACATTACACTTGGGAGGAGATTTGCCCTGAAAAACACTTAGCAAGCACGACATAGGGAGGTACTATGCTGTCAATTATATAGAACCCTTATTTAGAGGAACTGTTTTTCTTTTGGAACCAACTTTGTTCCCTTTTCCTCCTCAGTTGTCCTTCTTTTTTGGTCTAATGCAAAGACCTTTATAAATATGTACTATTGCACGTTGGTTAGATGTTCCTTGGTTAGCACCAATAGATCTAATATTGAAAAGGTTGTAGAGAGTTAACACTGGGTGAAGATGCAATCAATCTATGTGTTTGCCCCAGTACTCTATTAGATCTGTTTCTGCTCACGTATCTACGTATCGATCTTGACAATGCAGCTGTATACTTTCTGGGTAACATCTCAAATGTTTTACTGTTGTTTTTGTTTGGGTTGATTAAATTTGCGGCCCACCCGGGCCATGTACTGTACTGTGTTGTATGGCAATGTTATGGTTCTAATTTTTTTATAACATTTTTTTCTTGGATAAAAAAAAAAGATATGTACTATTAAACTATCAGAAGGATTATACTACACAAAACCTTTCATCCAGTCTCTAAATCACTGCACTTGTTATTTTGAAATGCCAGTATGAAATAAATGGAGCAGAGAAAAAAAAAAACACACATGGGTTTAGGTAAGCTCTTTCTACATATAAATTATTCATGACCTGTGTAACTGGGGGCAGGGCAGGGTTTTTCCTTTGGCCTACATACATTGGGCTTCGGGGTGTCCTTCTTTCTCATCTATTAGGTGGTGATGAAGCAGCCTCTGTAAGTGGTTAAAGATGGATGTCACTAGAGAACTTTACTTCCATTGATCATTTTCAGCCAATGTGACAGCAGATTTGGCAGAATCATGCCATCTTATTGTGGGGCCACCATAGGAACCCATAGAAACTACTACCAAATCAGGATGGAGATGTAGTGCCCTCTTCCTCAAGAGTATGGGATGCAAAGCCTTGTAAAAGATAATGCACACTGGTTAAGAGTGAGGATTGGTGCAGATGGAACAAAAAAAAAAATTTGCCTTGAACTTCCACTTGAACAAAACGACGAGTGTTCACAGGTTGTGTCATTACCAAAAGTTAGAAACTCATAATTGTCAGCCAACATGCAAAAAAAAAAAAAGCCCCGTAATTATTGCTTTAATATGTGTGTACGGCCTAAAAAGCACTTCTGCCAGACTCTAGCTGGTAAGAAAACAAGAACATTATACAATCACAAAACGTCCCTGTTTTATGACCTCACTTTATAGTCGACAGCTTGTCAGCACAGTAACTTCAGAATGGCCCTTAAGGGTCTATTCAACAAGCTCGGTAATGGCTGCCTCAGTGAGATAAGTCAGAGGCTCCTAGTGTCTAAACAGTATTTTCCAGCAATCTCAATAAAAAATTACAGGTCTGAACTGGTATAAAAGAAAAGATTTCACGATTTATTTAACTCTCAGAGAACCCAGTCTTGCGAGAGCAGCTTTCCTATCAAATAAAGTGACAAAGAAAAGCTGATTTGATAGCTCTGTACTTCAGATGCGGAGACGCTTACTTGGGGCTTATTTGAAGTAAACTGGTCACTGACCCGGGCCGATCAAACTGAGCATACAACTGCATGCCAAAACCATCAAAAGATCCACAGATTCCTGGATCAATAGATCTACAGGCGTCCTCCTATAAGTTGAATTTATAAGAAAATGTGGACCATTCATGTAAGTGATGAGCTTGGCTCTCCCTGTGCAGGGCCTGCTTATTGGTCCTTTTAATGCGATCGTCTCAAAACTGCATCCCTGGGGCCAGATGCAGCCCTTTGCTCCAGACCTTGGGGCACTATTCCACCCACTGACACCAACGATGGGGCACCATCTCTATCACTGACACCAATAATAGAGCGCTATTCCTCCCACTAACACCAACGATGGGGCACCATCTGTATCACTGACACCAATCATAGAGCACTATTCCTCCCACTGACACCAACGATGGGGCACCATCTCTATCACTGACACCAATCATAGAGCACTATTCCTCCCACTGACACCAACGATGGGGCACCATCTCTACCACTGACACCAATAATAGAGCACAATTCCTCCCAATGATACCAGCAGTGGGTCACTATTCCTCCCCTTAATACCAAATGTGGAGATGTCTACTCCCAATGATGTCAGGAAAATTTCCACTCCTGCAGGCCATAGTCCGGCACCCCTAAAGTCTGAAGGACAATAAACTGTCCCTTTGTTTAGAAAGTTTGGAGACCCCTGCTTTAATGTGATGGGTGATCCTGACAAGGACTGATGGTTAAAGTGTATGTATAGCCAAAACTTTTTTTTTTTTTTAGAGCTGCCACAGGAAGTTTGCGTAAATCTCTCAAAGTGAAGGAAGTTCCCTTTCTTGGCAATTGTCCTCAGAAAACGTGATTGGAGTAGATTCCTTTTTATTTCTTGTTTTGGGGACAACTCTAAAATGTTAAATTTCCCCTCACTTTCTTTCTAAGTGGCAATGGTCACTAGTACAAAGAGAGGGGTACATCTCCCTCAAGGGAACTTGGACAGCAATACAAACTTGGCAGAGGGTTTACCCCTTCCACACTTTATCCAAAACTAAAACAAAATGTTTTGCCAAGAGATACACTTTAAGGAGGACTCTAAAGCTGAAATTCAGAGCTGAAGGGGGCTGTCTGTCAACTACTTGACTCCAAGAAAACCCACATTGGGGTTGATTTTCCAAAACTGGAGAATACAAAATCTGGTGCAGCTCTGCATAGAAACCAATCAGCTCCATTTTTTTTTTTGTCAAAGCCTAATTGTACAAGCTGAAGTTAAAAGCTGATTGACTACCATGTGCAGCCGCACCAGATTTTTCCCTCTCCAGTTTTAGTAAATCAACATTGTCTCCCAGTTCCCGAGTTTGTATAAGATTAACAAGTAACCTGTATGCACAACCTGCATGCACATTCAACAGTTATGACCCAGGATGTTTTACTAGAGTAAGGTCCAGGGGCGGCCCATCCTTTAAGGGCGCATAGGCGCCGCCCCCCATCCATGAGTCCGGCCCCTTGCAGGACGCCGGATGGATGGATTACAATAGGGTGTGTTTTTTTAAGAACCTGATTAGAGCCAGAGGCTCTAAAAGGCTTCAAAATAGGGTGGGCTTGGGGCGCAGAGAATGTGAACCAAGCCCACCCAGGTGTGTTACAATAGTGAATGAATATTCGGTATTGTAACAATGATTCTCCTCAATCAGGAAGTGATTGGCTGACAGGACAGGCGATTCTATTGGACTCCCAGGAGGAGGGGAGGAGCCACACAACGGAAGCCGCTGTGATGGAGTAGAGGACACAGGAGTCACTGCCCACCACCCGCCACCTTCCACTTAGATGGGGTAAGTGCCGGACGGACAGGCAAACAGCGAGCGGGGGAGGGGGGTGACCACCGGCTGCTCAGAGGGGGGGGGGTTGTTTACCCCCCCTAAAAAACCCACCAGCCGCCACTGATGAGGTCAGTCAGCTGGCAAGGCAGCAACCAGACTTTACAAGGTTAGCTATCGATCCCAAACTCTTGAGATGTCCTCAGAGAAAGGAAAGGTAAATATGGTACAGTATTTTGGATTAAAGAGAACTTTCTCGGCAGATTCAGGTGCATCAAGTTTGGTGTCAAGAAAAATGAAGGCCTCTTGAGCCCCCTCCCTAGGGAAGGAGAGCCTTGACTGATGGGGGCATGGCCAGGTGCCAGGCAAAGGAAATGATTGGTAGAAACATGGGGGATGGGATGGGCCTGAGCTCAGGGAATGTGTGCCCCAGGGAATTCTGGGTCTTTCAGAAGAATCGGATGGAAGAGCTGCCCACCCTCCCGCCACTTTTCCCCTCTGTTATGGTATGTCACAGCTTGCTGCGGTTTCTTGACCTTGCCAGCATTTAAAGTTGCTGTAATGGGCTATGCCCTTGATGAAAAATTGGAAGTAGGCTGTCTGTCCAGCACTTATGGTAAGGACAGGCCCCACTTCCCCCTTTTGGAATTGAGTGCTCACAGTATGACTGTGACTGGCACTGGTTAAATGTGTTCACATGTTACATGTTGGAATTTATTAAAGCTGTGGTCTTGCCCTTTCCAACCTAATGGTTGTAAGGGTTTTATTTAATGGGGTAAAAGGGCAAGAGTGGTGGTGGATTTGATCCCTTTGTGTTACATTAATTTGGACCTAGGCCCCTTGCGCCTCAGCAGTCATGCATGTCCGAAAGTTATGCAAAGGTTCCGAAAAAGAACTCAACATGAAAATATGATATTATTTGACAGAAAATGTTACAATGAGCATAGCATAACACTACCCATATCACATGGACATTTTCACCAACATCCAAAAATATGCAGGGAAACCCCCACACATATTAGTATATTAACCGGTCCTCTTAAAAACTTGCAAACAGCTAACACAGCTTTCAGGTACATACAGACGCACTCTCTTACTTGCCAAAAGGTTCAGCCAGTTCTCCCTGTCAAACAGCCCAGCCAGATCCCTGACCTCCAATGCAGATAAACAGTAAGGTCTAAGTCAAGGATTCGCCCACCGATTGCTGATTGGACAACGAAGGAGCAGCAGCACAATAAGGCCATCCTTGCACTCTCCCCTCCATCATAGTGTTAGACCAACATCATTTGTACAAAGCCAAAGATCCCTTGCTGGACCCAACTGCTGACCTTTCCTTGACCTGCTGTTCAGGGAAATACAGGAGTAATTCCTTTTTTGCTAAGTACATACATGGATTGGATGGCATTTTTATATTTGGCTGGAGTTAATCTTCACCTAATATTTTAGTTTTCAATCTATACTATACACACATACAAAAGTGAACATTTGTTTGTACCCTCACAACTCATTAAAATAATGCTTCAATCCTCCTGAAAGGTGATAAATTAAGAGCAATTGTTTCATGCATGCCTGGTATGGTATAACGTTATACAAAGAAAGTGTGAAAAGAGATACCTCATTGCTTATTCTATAAAGACATTCTAAAATGGCCTGGACATATTGTTGGTATCCCTGAAAAAGATTATAATTCATTGGGTCATACTAATATTTAGACCCCTTTCATACTGGGGCGCTCTGAAGGCGCCACAGCGATAAAAATAGCTCCTGCAAAGCGCCCTGAAAGAGCCACTCCTGTCTCTTCAGTGTGAAAGCCCACTGGAGCGATGCGCTGGCAGGACGGTAAAAAAAGTCCTGCTAGCAGCATCTTTGGAGCGGTGAAGGAGCGGTGTGTATACCGCTCCTCCACTGCTCCTGCCCATTGAAATCAATGGGGCAGCGCGGCTATACCGCCGGCAAAGCGCTGCTGCAGCAGGGCTTTGCGGGTGGTTTTAACGTTTTTGTGGCCGCTAGCGGCGGTCAAAAGCGCCCCGCTAGCGGGCAAATGCCCCCACAAATACGACAGTAAAGTGCTGCTAAAAATATCGGCGCTTTACCACTGACGCTGCCCCCGCCCCAGTGTGAAAGGGGTCTTAAACTAACTGGAACTTTTTTTTTCTATTTCGTTTTACACACATCTTCAATCCACCAGCTCCGTGATGTCGTCATGGAGGAGTGGAAGAGGACTCCAGTGGCAACCTGTGAAGCTCTGGTGAACTCCATGCCCAAGAGGGTTAAGGCAGTGCTGGAAAATAATGGTGGCCACACAAAATATTGACACTTTGGGCCCAATTTGGACATTTTCACTTAGGGGTGTACTCACTTTTGTTGCCAGCGGTTTAGACATTAATGGCTGTGTGTTGAGTTATTTTGAGGGGACAGCAAATTTACACTGTTATACAAGCTGTACACTCACTACTTTACATTGTAGCAAAGTGTCATTTCTTCAGTGTTGTCACATGAAAAGATAGAAGAAAAGATTTACAAAAATGTGAGGGGTGTACTCACTTTTGTGAGATACTGTAATTAAATGGAGAAAAGTACTGTTCATTGTGTGCACCACACTGAATATGAACCAAAGAACACAAAGGAGAGTGTTGTCTGAGGAAATCAGAAAGAAAATTATAGACCAGCATGTCAAAGGTAAAGGCTATAAGACCATCTCCAAGCAGCTTGCTGTTCCTGCGAATACAGTTGCAATTATTATTAAGAAGTTCAAAGTCCGTGAATAGCCAACCTCCCCGGACGTGGCTGCCAAAGGAAAACTGACCCCAGACGGAAGGATGGTGCAAATGGTCGACAAAGTACAAAGAAAAACTTCCAAAGAGATACAAGCTAAACTCCAAGGTCAAGGTACATCAGACAGTGGACTCAAAGGAAGAAGACTCAGGAGCACTCACTCCACTATTGAAGGATAAACATAAAAAAAGTTGGACTGGAATGCATAATGACAAGCCAGAACACATTTGGGAGAATGTGCTTTGGACAGATGAGACAAAACTCAAGCTTTTTTGGCACACCAGCTCTACATTTATAGATGGAAAAAAAAAAGAAAGAAGCTTCCAAAGAAAAGAACACCGTACCTACTGTGGAACATGGTAAAGGTTCAGCTATGTTTTAGGGCTGCTTTGCTGCATCTGGCCATTGTGCCTTAAGGCTTGGTTCACTCCACTGCACAAAGCAGCTCACAGCAGGGATCCGGTGCGTCCCTGTTCACCTTTTGAGGTCCGAATTTTTTCGCTGAATTCGGATCTGAAACAGACCGGAAGACGCACAGGACTCATGTGCAATTCGCACCTGGAGCCGCTATGGAGAAGTGTGAACCGGGTCCATAGAGAGCCGGTCACAATCTCCTGACATGCGCATTGGATGCAGGAAGACCCACATCCAATTCGCAATAGTGTGAACTAAAGGCAAAACTTTTTTTTTCCATTTTGGATAGAGTAAGGGAGGTGTATAATCCCTGTCAGTCTATTCTTTACCATCTGTGTCCGATTGGGTAGATTTACCTTCACCTCCTGTCCCCCTAGCCAAAACAGGAAGTGAGAAAAGCTCTGCAAATTAAGGAAGTTCCTTCGGGACCCCAGGTCACCAGAATTAGTGTCCCCTCTATTACTTCCCTGGAGACAACCCAAAATTGAGGGTTTCTTTTATTTTCACATTTAATGATAATGGTAATCAGGATAAATAGAGAGGGTGAATCTCGGGGGCAGACGGAAATAAAAACTTGACAGGTTCTCTAATCATCTCCACTCTATCCAAAACAAACATATAAAAAAACATTGCCTTTAGTTATACTTTAACAGGGCACAATGAAATCTCAAGACTATCAAGGAATTCTTGAGTGAAACGTACTGATCAGTTTCAGAAAGCTCTTTGGTATTCGCACATCATGGGTCCTCCAACAGGATAATGACCCAATAGGGTTGATTTACTAAGGGCAAAAAGACTGTGCACTTTGCAAAGTGCAGTTGCACTCTGCAAACGCAGCTGCTCCAGAGCTTAGTAAATGAGGAAAAGCTTCACTTTGCAAAAAATACCCAATCACACGCAATGAAAAAAAAAAAAAATACAACCCCAGGGACCTCTCCCTTGTGCTTTAGGGGTTGCGAGATGGAGGGCACGATGTTCCACATATGGTGGACATGTCCCCGCATCAGATCCTTCCGGAGGAAGGTATTCCACATTAGACATGTGCGCCGTCAATAAATTTGTTTCGTTTCGTTCCGTTTCGTATTAGAATTAATTCGTAATTCGTGTCCGAAATTCAATTTGGATTCGTACGAAATACAAATTTTCGCTAGGTTCGTTAACTTTTCGTAACAATTACGAATGTTCGTTATGATTAATTTATTATGAGGGGCTCCCACCATCCCTGTGCTGTGCTGACTTACTGGGTTATTTAACTTCATCATAACGAATAATCTTTACTAAAGAACATTCTCGTTTCTGTTGTAACAGAATTTGGATCCAAAATTCGTAAACGAAATTTCGTATTTCGTACAAAATTCGGAAGCATAGCAATTCGTATTTCGGATCCTCCCGAATGTACGAATTTACGGAAATTCATACGAATTTTCGATTCATAGGAAACTAATCGCACGTGTCTATTCCACATCATTAGGGTCAATGTCACGGTCACTCCTGACTGCTTAACCACTTCATACTTAATTTACCTAAACGCCAGCAGGCACTGATCTTTTATGTTTTACTAGGTGCTAAGATAACGCTAGCCAAAGCTTGGAAAAACCCCACCATATCCTTCCAGGGGTTCAAGCGGAAAGTTTCTTGGATAAGAAAATATAGTAGCGAAACTTCACGATACAGTAGGGAAGTTTAACGCCATATGTGAACCCTGGGCCTCCTACAGCAATATCCCTATCTGTCCAGGCATTCCACCTAGAGCCACGGTGGACTCTGGACAACTATGAATCCATATCTTCACACTTTCTTTTCTTTCCTCTCTCCCTCACACATTCTCTCCTCTTCTTTGGCTGGGACACTCTGTTCCCTCTCTCCTGTTACCTAAAGCAAAGCTTCTTGCAACCCTTAAGTTTAAATAAGAGTTTAAATAAGAGTTATTTGAAGGCAAGCAATCAGAACAAAGTATTCCCTGTTGTCTGAAATCAGGGGATACATTGGGCTGGAATAAACCCAAAACCTGGGCGATGATTCACTACCCTGTTTCCCCGAAAATAAGACCTAGCGTGATTGTCGGTGATGGCTGCAATATAAGCCCTACCCCCCAAATAAGCCCTAGTTAAAGTCCTTGTAGGTCTTATTTTTGGGGTAGGGCTTATTTTCGGGGAAACAGGGTAGGGCTTATTTGGGGGCTAGGGCTTATATTGCAGCCATCACCGACAATCACGCTAGGTCTTTTTTTGGGGGAAACAGGGTAGCAACTCTTCCGTGGCTGAACAAGGGAGGGGGGAGGCTTGGGGCTCGGGGAGGAACTGGGCACTACCACATAGAGTTCCCAATAGGGTGGTGTGCCTGGGGATTCCTGGGGCACACAGCTGACTCCTTCGAGTCATTCCTGGGCTTTAACTCTGATTGCCATCAGGTTGCAGCATGACCAGCCTCGATCGCCGGCTCCTTCGATTAGATAGGTCGCCCCATGTTAAAACCACCGGAATCAGGGTTGCCTATTGATGTAGACCACGCTTCAAGCGATAATCACTGATTCTTACATGTTAAGAAAATGTTTTGGGTTTTTTTTGATGATTTTATTGTTACTGCTTTGATTCTTCTGTCTTAGAACCATATGGTTCAATGATAAACTCAGCACTGTACTGTTATGCACTTGTTTTGTCTGAAAACTCCAATAAACGTTTTGAACTTAAAAAACAAAACAAAAAAAACCCAGCATTTTTGCTTGCACGTGATTGGATGATGGATGTCAGCAGAGTTCCTGCTCATTTACTAAGCTCTGGAGCAACTGTTCTTACATTGTGCAACTGCACTTTGCAAAGTGCACAGTCTATTTGCCTTTAGCAAACCAACCCCAAAGTACACAGCCAAAAGTACCCAAGAATGGCTAAGGATAAAACACTGGGCAATCCCAAAGTGGCCTTCCTTGAGGCCTAATCTGAATCCTACTGAATGTCTATGGAAACTGCTGAAACTTGCAGTCTGGGGAAGGAACCCTTTAGGCCTGAGACAGCTGGAGCAGTTTGTTTAAAAAGAGTTGGCCAAACTACCTATTGGCTGGTGCAGAAGTCTCATTAAGAGCTTCAGAAATCATTTGTATGCAGTGATTGCCTCTGAAGGTTGTTCAACAAATGATTAGGTTAAGGGTCCTATTATTTCTGCCCACGCCATTTTATTCTGTTTTATTATTTAAAATATTCAGTTGAAATAAAAATCAAAAGCAAAATCAGATTTTTTTTTAAAATATGGAATAGACAATGACGGATGTCAACTACTTTTGTCAATTTTGAGTTATTTCAAAGAAAATTGTGGGTTTGTGAAGGTGTTGTTGAAGGGTACCAACAGATATATAGCTCAGCCTATAGTGTTTCATTTCAGTTTCAATATAGTTTCTGTATCTCATTATAAGTCATTCAATTATTAATGCGTAGCACAGTCTTCTGTTGTCACTGTAATTCTATAACATAAAATCTGGCAAGTTTGATCTCCGCCATGGTAAATCGAGACGCGGTGAATACAAAGCAAGTCCCGGCTCCTCTGACAGCGAGGTGGGCTCTGCCTGTAGAATGCAGAACACACTCGGCGCACCGCCAAAATGAAGAGTGACGTTTCTTGACACAGAGCCATCTTCATAGTAATGCTCGTCACACTCCATATTTGGAGGAATAATTCAGTTGGAGAAGATCACTTTTCAGCTTTTAAAAGCCAAGAAAGCGCAATGTCACAAAGTAGGACATAATAAATGTCCATGCATAACCCAAAGCCATGAATCCCGGATCATCAATGATTTATTCATGTGTGCCCACCGCCTGCTCACTGTGAATGGAGCCATTTTTGTCCACGTTATCCACCTTCATGGGAATAAGGATGATCCATTCATTAGGAACTTTTAGTATTATTATATGTAACTGCAATGCAAGCATACTTGAAAACGGGGACTTTGTTTATCTTCCAGAGCTCCCAATGAGTTCTAATATGCACCTAACATCTTCAACTAGAACAGGGGTCTTCAAACTATGGCCCTCCAGTTGTTTAGGAACTACAGTTCCTATGATGCCTAGTCATGTCAGCGAATGTCAGAGTTTTACAATGCCTCATGGGATGTGTAGTTCCGCAACAGCTGGAGGGCCGTAGTTTGAAGATCCCTGAACTAGAAGGTCTGTGCTTGGCAATTGGCACCACCCCTCCTGTACCACACGTTTGGCTCATCACTGTGATGGGCGTCCTCACTGACCAATGGTGAGGTGCAGGAGGTGCAAAGCCAAGCACTGACTTCCTAGTGAATATTAAAATTTGACCTCAAAGGTTATCCCCAGGTTTGGTGCACTCTAGCACAGGGGTCTCCAAACTTTCTAAGCAAGAGGCCGGTTTAATGTCCTTCAGGCTTTAGGGGGGCCGGACTGTGGTCAGTCGGAGTAGAAAATGCCCCAGCACCAGTGCCCCATCATAGGTTTTAATGGGAGCAATGGTACCCCATTGATGGGGTCAGTAGAGAGAATGGTGCCCTATCATTGGTGCCAGTTGGTGGAATAGTGCCCCAATAGACAGATAAAGGCAAGCAAAGGGACAAATCCATCCCCTGGGCCAAAGTTTGGAGACTACTGCTCTAGAAGAGAGCACAGTCTATGTACTGATACCAAAAGGTGTCTTCTACTGCACCAAGCAAGTCGCTTATTACAATCCCAATCTCTAATTAATGAGGGAATTCAACTTTTGGTATGACTTAGAACAGAGGTCCCCAAACGTTCGAAACAAAGAACCAGTTTACTGTCCTGCAGAGTTTAGTGGGGCCATATTAGGGCCAGTGGGAGTAGAAAATGTCCTGGCATTCGGTGGGAGTAAACAATGCCCTATGACAGTGGGAGGAACAGTGCCCCATTGATGGTGTCAGTTGAAGGAATAGTGCCTTATCATTGCTGTCAGTTGAAGGAATTGTGCCCCATTGTTGGTGTCAGTGGAAAGAATTGTACCCCATCGTTGGTGTCAATGAAAGAAATTGAATCTTCATGATTGGTGTAAGTGGGAAGAATTGTACTCCTTCTATGATGTCAGTGGAAGGGATAGTGCCCCATTGTTGGTGTCAGTTGAAGGGATAGTGCCCCATTGTTGGTGTCAGTTGAAGGCATAGTGCCCCATTGTTGGTGTCAGTTGAAGGGATAGTGCCCCATTGTTGGTGTCAGTTGAAGGCATAGTGCCCCATTGTTGGTGTCAGCAACGGGAATTATGCCCCATTGTTGGTGTCATTGGATGGAATAGTGCCCAAAAGCCGGATAAAGGCAAGCAAAGGGCTCCATTTGGCCCCTGGGCAGCTGTTTGGAGACCACTGACCTAGAACTTCATTGCCAGTACTCCAACAGAGGCTCCTCTATTGGCCAGTAAGACTCTCCTTGGAAGGCAGAGCTTTAAGTCCCAGCAAATGTTGAAGCTTCAAGGCTGCATTGTTCCAGGACTGGAGGAGAAGGACGCTGTCCTATACAAAAGTAGATCTGCTGGGGCATTTATTGTTGCCAGCAGGGGTTTAATTGTTGCTGGGGCAGATCTATTATAGCAGGGGGGGGTATTTGGTTCCTGGGGGGAGGGTTTCTTGTTGCTGGGCAGGATCTATTGTTGCTGGAAGGATCTACCATTGCAGGGGGATATATTGTTGCTGATGGGGGGATCTTTTGTTGCTCTGAGGTTCCTATGTTGCTGGGGGATCCACTGTTGATGGGTCAAGGTCTACTTATGCCGACTGCTGGGGGATCTATTGTTGCCTGCAGAGGTCTATTGTTGCTTGGGCAGATCTATTATTGCAGGGAGTGTATTTTGTTCCTGGGAGGGAGGGTCTGTTGTTGCTTGGCAGGATCTATTGTTGCTGGAAGGATTTACTGTTGCAAGAGGATCTATTGTTGTTGGTGGGTGGGTCTTTTTTTGCTCTGGGGTTCCTATGTTGTTGTCGGAGATCCACTGTTAAGGGGGGTGGATAGGGGGTGGAGACAAGGGGCGGTGCTCAGAGGTAGGTCGGGGCAGAGAGAGTACCTGCACTTATTTTGGGCATCACTGAGCATGAGCAATGGGGATTTCCCAATGAAGAATCAAAAATGAATGTACTGAGCAAACAATGGCAAATGTGAGTCTAACAGGCTAATGTGCTGGCCAATGTGGGCTGCGAATCTGTTATACAAGCAGAATATATATCGCAGAATTAAATCATTCCCTTCCTAATAAATAAGAGTGCAAGTTCCCACGACCGCCACTTATCTATATGTACCTGGAAACGCAGAACCCAGCAGCGATAAATGCGTTGGAATAAAAGACGTCTTTGGATGTTTAATGCTCTGAAGCGGGAGGTGTTAATAAAAGCGCAGCTTTATGTTTTCTTTCTTTTTTTTTTTTTTTTTTACTTCTCTTCCGACAATAGGAACTGACAGACCGTTTTGTTTGGAACTGTGCGGATTAATTCCGTCGAATGCTCTTTGATGATGTGACACGCGTTATTTTATTAATCGCGCCATGAAATAAAAACGCCAACTTATCAAAGTCAGCTGATCAAGATTGTTTCGTTTTTCTGGGCGAAGCGCACCTTCGGCGACAGCGAACAAAGGTCTCGTCGCTGATCGATGCCGACAGACTCGGTGCTAGGAACAATAGCGCTTTTGTCAGCAAGACACCACGCGGCGTTCCATGCAATATTAAACGGTGTAAGACACCTGCAGATTATCCAGAGTCTATTTCAACACGCCCTGCGAGGAGAAAAAACCTTTCTATCGGTAAAATGTGTATCGGGGGGAAACGGACGCATCGCCCTCTCCCGGCGAGCAACCGCCTTCAAAGCCTTACCAATACAGGAGGCCATTTTTAACCCTTTATGGCAATGGTGAGAAAATTCCAAAAACAAAGTTTCACCAAAATTCTTCATATAAAAATAAATAAAATAAATAAATGGTTCCCTTATTGACGTGTCAGTGGAAAGACTTTTCTCAGGTTTCTTGTCCAGAACAACCAATCAGCTGCTGAATTTTTATTATTCCAGCGCAGAATGGGAGCATGAAAAGGAGAATTTAATTGGTTGCAAGGGGAACATGGAATGTCTTAGACGATTGTTCCCTACATATTATTATTAACTGAGCTTCACAATGAGGCTGATGTGTGATGAATGAGCTGGTAGGGAAATTTCATGTTTGCCATAGCAACCAATCAAAATCCTTGTTTTTAGATTTGAATTGCAGATAGGACAGTTGAAAGCTTTTAAGCCATGCAGTGAGAAATTTTCTTCTAGCACTTTTATTTATACAGTATATATATATATATATATATATATATATATATATATATATATATTTATTTATTTAATTTTTTTTTTCATTGTGCGCACTTGTTTAATTATTTTTTTATTATTTTATTTTATAATTTATAAGTTGATTTTATAATAATTTATTTGATTGGAAGGTGTATTTATAGATGTATGGTAAATATATGAATATATTTATTTATGTATCTATTGCATTGTGCATACATCTTTAATATTCATTTTAATTTATAATTTATTGATTGATTTATTAAAAATTTATTTGGTTGACAGGTGTATTTATGGTAATTATTTTTTTGTTAATTAATTTTATTAGAGAGAGAGAGAGAGAGAGAGAGAGAGAGAGAGAGAGAGAGAGAGTATATATACAGTGTGGATATATCTCTATCTATCTATCTATCTATCTATCTATCTATCTATCTATCTATCTATCTATCTATCTATCTATCTATCTATCTATCTATCTATCTATCTATCTATCTATCTATCTATCTATCCTGTTTATCCTGTATATATATATATACTCTCTCTCTCTCTCTCTCCCTCTCCCTCTCCCTCTCCCTCTCCCTCTCCCTCTCCCTCTCTCTCTCTCTCTCTCTCTCTCTCTCTCTCTCTCTCTCTCTCTCTCTCTCTCTCTCTCTCTAATAAAACAAATTAACAACTAAATAATTACCATTAATACACTTGTCAACCAAATAAATTATTGATAAATCAATAAATAAATTATAATTTAAAATGAATACATTTAAAGATGTATGCACAATGCAATAAATACATAAATAAATATATACATATATTTACCATAAATCTATAAATACACCTTCCAATCAATATATATATATATATATATATATATATATATACACACAAACATCAAACATACAGCACATACACACATATATATATATATATATATACACAGCATATATGTAGATTACCATAAATCCATAATCCATGCAACCGCCATCCAAATAAATCAGTAAATAAATTGTAATATAAATAAATAAATAAAATAGATTTGCAAAGCAAAAGCGGCTCAATGAGCAAAATCCCAATTTTTTTATTGCAGCAAAATTTCTATAACAAGAAAATGAGTAATTTCACTGCGAAATCAGTTTTGCAGAAATCACTGCACTTGTCCCTATTGATGACCGAAGCTTTAGTAAAAATGATGCTTAATTACATTTAATTCCATCTAATTCCCATTTTAATTGCTGCGGGTTTATTGGGTTTATTCAGTAAGGCAATAAAAACAAACAAACAATTTCATAGTTACATCGACAGTCGGGCCAAAATGAGTTCAACCACAAGACAAAAATATAGACAGTAATAACCGTCATCCTCAGAACTGTAAAATGGCAGTAGGTCTATTGGAAGTCAAAGAACTCTTCAGAAAAGATCTAATTTGCACCCATGGGGAAAAAAAATCCCTTCCTGATCTCCTAAGGCAGTGGTCCACAAACTGCAGGCTGGATGCGGCCTTTGCTCGCCTTTAGCAGACCCTTGGGGCACCATGCCATTCAATGACAACACTGATGGGGCACCATTCCTTCCGCAAACACCAATGATAGCGGGAATGCGATATGGTGGCGGGAAATCGGACACTAACTGGCACTCTGCAGGAACCAGTGACACCAATACAGTGATCAGTGTTAAAAAAAAAAAAAGCACTGTCACTGTACTAATGACACTGGCCGGGAAGTGGTTAAACATCTAGGGCAATGATAAATGTGTGCCTAGCCAGTATTTTACTACATTGTATGAGGTCAGGTACTAATGGAAGAGGTGGATTTTATTTCCCTTTGCAGGGACACAAAATCTATCCCTCCTTAGGCAGAGCTCCGCTCTGTGTCTGCCCGCCGATTGGCGGGTGCCGATGGACAACCATTGGCCGGCACCTGCAGATCAGCTTCTGCTGTGAGTAATGAGTAACAGCAGAAGCGGCCCGCCGGTGACACACGCCCCTTAGGCGGAAGTGCAGAATCACGTGTATATATATATATATATATATATATATATATATATATACGGCTGCCCTGTAGCAGTAAATCTGCTATATGGCGGTCCTTAACTGCTAAAGTAAAATAAAAAAGTTTGGGCTCTCACCAGAGCAAGAAGTAAGGGAAATCCTTCTATGGGGTCACCTATTTTTATGACAACTCCGTAGGACGGGAAATTTGATTTCCTGTTGGATCCTCAAGACAGGAAGTGAAGGGCGATCACCCTGGCAGCTAAAAAAATAACTTGATAGGGGTTTAAAGTAAAGATAAAAAAAAAAACATTTGGGCTTCAAAACTTTTAAGAGAGTCATTCTGATTGGTTACTTTTCACAGTGCCCCTTATCTTTTGCGTTTCCTTTAGGAACATGGCCGCCAGTGTTTCATCAACAAACACATTCCACAATCAAGGTACCTATTAAGCCTCAATGCTTGATTCTCGCTTCTCCCTGTAAAACGCTTTGGTTGCCGTAGCGATAGAAGCGGCGCGTCCCCCCCCCCCCCCCCCCCCCCCCCCTCGAGACATGATCTGAATTTAGCCCAATGTGTAAAATGTATATTTATAAATTGATGGCGACGTATTTAATAGGAAAACCTTTTCTTCTCTGTGCTGGGTAGAAAAATGCAAAACCGTGAACGGATAAGGGGGGGAGGGTTCGATGAGGGCGGGTGGGTGGGTGGGGGGGGCTTTTATTTCTGGTAACAGATAAAGGAGGGTAATTACATAACATAAATGTTATAATTAATGTGGAGAGGAAGCTCTGGGAATTCGGCGATCCTGTTTAATTCATTCTCCGCAGGAACAGAGGAGCCGTAGAACGCCGACACTCGTACGGCGAATCTCAGGAAGCCACAGATAGTTCTATTGTCTCGGTGGGCGACAGTTGACAAATGAAGTAGCTCTGGTTATATAGTGGATGACGGTGAATGGCCTGAGAATAAATAATGCATGCAGATAATAAGGAGAAATGAAATATGACATGATATCCGCTCTTTAAAGGGGAACACTAGTTATTACAAAATTATAATGTGGCAATTTTCTACTTGTTGCAATCTTTTTTGCCGTGCAGTTTTGTAAATTATGTTCTATGCGCTTCCTGCGTCTGGAATATGACAGTCAGTGTGCACAGCCTATTACATTAGGTATATGCACCCCAGAGCACATACACACATGTGCAGTGGAAGCTGGTGTTCTATTTTTTTGGGGGGGTGGGGGCAGCAAACAAACTGCCCGACCCCCCCCCCCCCCCCCATACGTTCGACCCCTGCATCGATCGGCGAACAAATCCACCCCCCCCGTTGCTCGTCCGTCCGCCCACCAGCCCCACCTTTACCCCATCCAGGTCATGGGCAGCTTCAGCAGCTTCCCCCTGCGTCTCCTCCTTGGCGCCTTCCCCCCCTGCTTCTGCTTCTGGCCAATACGGTCTATTCTCCTTTCGACCAATCGGGTCTTAAGAGCCGCTTCCTGATTGGCCCAGGAGGAGAAGCAGGAAGACAATAACGGATATTAATTCGCTATTGTCACACAACTGAAGCCAAGTAGAACCTCAGGCTCTAATCATGTGCTTCAAAAAAATAACCCCATTGAAATCCATATGTTGGCACAATGGCAGCGGTAGGCAAATGGGCATACCTGTACATCTCCTTTAATTGGCAGAGCTAGTGTGTCCGCCAGTGTCCCGCGATCGTGTCACGGAGGGGAAGAATGGGGAGATGCCTTTGTAAACAAGACATTTCCCCGTTCTGCCTAGTGACATGACAGAGATCACTGCTCCCTGTCATCGGGAGCAGTGATCGCTGTCATGTCCGTGGTAGCCCCTCCCCCCCACAGTTAAAACACCTCCCTAGGACACACTTAACCCCTTGGTCGCCCCCTAGTGTTTAACGCCTTCCCTGCCAGTGTCATTTACACAGTAATCAATGCATTTGTTATAGCACTGATCGCTGTATAAATGACAATGGTCCCAAAATAGTGTCAAAAGTGTCCGATGTGTCCGCCATAATGTCGCAGTCACGATAAAAATCGCAGATTACGGTATTTATCGGTGTATAACATGCACTTTTTTCCCCTTAAAATCAGAGGAAAATCGTGGGTGCTTGTTATACGCCGATCCCCCGCCAATTGTGAGCCTTTCCCGACTCTCGGCCGCTCTCAGCGGCTTTCAGCTACTCTCGGCAGCTCTCGGCCACTCTCGGCGGCTTTCAGCTGCTTTTGGCCCCTCTTGGCGGCTCTCGGCTGCTTTCGGCCATTCTCGGCGGCTTTTGGCGGCTCTTGCAGTCCCGCGTGAGCCGCTGAAAGCCGCCGAGAATGGCCGAAAGCCACCGAGAGCGGCCAAGAATGGCCGAGAGCCGCCGAGAGCGGCCAAGAATGGCCGAAAGCGGCCGAAAGCCGCAGAGGGCGGCCGAGAATGGCTCTCGGCGGCGCCATTTTTAGACGGCAGGGCTAAAGGCAGGGCAGGGCTCACAAGGCTACACTAACACTGAAAGGCTGCAATAATGGACAAGGCTACAGATGGACACTGACAAGGCTGCATTGATGGGCATTTAAATGTAAGTTTTTTTCCTTAAACTTCCCTCCTAAAAGTTTTTTCCTTAAAACTCCCTCCTAAACTTGGGGTGCGTGTTATATGCTGGCGTGTGTTATATGCCGATAAATACGGTACTAATAAAAAAAAAATAATAATAAAAATGCCATAAATCTATCCCCTATTTTGTAGTCGCTATAACTTTTGCGCAAACCAGTCAATATACACTTATAACGTTTTCTTTTTACCAAAAACATGTAGAAGAATACATATCGGCCTAAACTGAGGAAAAAATTAGTTTTTTTATATATTTTTGGGGATATTTATTATAGCAAAAAGTAAAAAATATTGCTTTCTTTTAAAATTGACACTCTTTTTTTGCTTATAGCGCAAAAAATAAAAACCGCAGAGGTCATCAAATACCACCAAAAGAAAGCTCTATTTGTGGGAAAAAAAGGACGTCAATTTTGTTTTAGTGTAACGTCGCACGACAGCACAATTGTCAGTAAAAGCGACGCAGTGCCAAATCGCAAAAAGTACTCTGGTCAGGAAGGGGGTAAAATCTTCCGGGGCTGAAGCGGTTAAAGAAAACTCCATCTCCTTCTATCACTGACAATACAAAGTGACATTACGGGATCTAAATTATTTTGGCAATTGAAACTTGGAAGGAACCCGTTTTTTTTTTTTTCTGACGGTAATAAGATACAACTTTCAGGTAGAGTAGCACATTGACACATCTCTAATTCTGAACGATGTTCATTGGCGCATGAGAAAAGAAAATAAGTATTGTCATATAAAGGTAAAAGGTTGCTGGATCTAAGGACTCCATGTGGTTCCCCTTTACAAGTGCAAAAGTCTTAGAAAATATCATATAAAATAAGAAACATGTAATTCAGGGGATTATTGTAATTTGATTTTTGAGCAGAGGAGTAGGATTTGGGTCTGCACTGGACATGGACTGCCCCCCCCCGCCCCCCGAATGCAATTGTTTCTTACAATTTGGAGAAGGTGCTGATCATTTTGTCCAATCCGTTCTTGGAGTTTTGTGTGGAATGTGTCAGATTCGGGGTTTTTGTTTCTCCACTTTTTTGTGTCATACCAAAACAAACAAAGGAAATAAACATGAGAATGCCGAAACATTTGTAATTGCAACAATTTTCTGGGTGAAGTGGTGCATTATCTGACAGAAATGCAGGGGTGCCAATCTTTTTTGGCCATGACTGTATTTCCACTTTACAAGTGCAGGATTCTTGGCATGTATATTATTAACCACTTGTCAACCAGCCGCCGTCATTGTACTACGGCAGGTCGGCTCGTTCCCACGAATCGCCACCATTGTACTGCGGCAAGTTGGCTCGTTCCCGCGAATTGCCGTCATTGTACTGCAGCAGGTCGGCTCGTTCCCACGAATCGCCACCATTGTACTGCGGCAAGTTGGCTCGTTCCCACGAATTGCCGTCATTGTACTGCAGCAGGTCGGCTCGTTCCCACGAATCGCCACCATTGTACTGCGGCAGGTCGGCTCGTTCCCACGAATTGCCGTCATTGTACTGCGGAAGGTCGGCTCGTTCCCGTGAATGGCCATAATTGTACTGCAGCAGGTGGGCTCATTCCCGCGAATTGCTGTCATTGTACTGCGGCAGGTCGGCTCGTTCCTACAAATCGCCATCATTGTATTGCGTCAGGTCGGCTTGTTCCCGTGAATGGCCATTATTGTACTGCAGCAGGTCGGCTCATTCCCGCGAATCGCCGTCATTGTACTGCGGAAGGTCAGCTCGTTCCCACGAATCGCCGTCATTGTACTGCAGCAGGTCGGCTCGTTCCCACGAATCGCTGTCATTGTACTGCGGCAGGTCGGCTCGTTCCCACGAATCGCCATCATTGTACTGCGGCAGGTCGGCTCGTTCCCACGAATCGCCGTCATTGTACTGCGGTAGGTCGGCTCGTTCCCACGAATCGCCGTCATTGTACTACGGCAGGTGGGCTCGTTCCCACGAATCGCCATCATTGTATGGCGGCAGGTCGGCTGGTTCCCGCAAATTGCCGTCATTGTACTGCGGAAGGTCGGCTCGTTCCCACAAATCGCCGTCATTGTACTGCGGCAAGTTGGCTCGTTCCCGCGAATTGCCGTCATTGTACTGCGGCAGGTCAGCTCGTTCCCACGAATCGCCATCGTTGTATTGCGGCAGGTCGGCTTGTTGCCGCGAATCGCCGTCATTGTACTGCGGCAGGTCGGCTCGTTCCCACGAATCGCCATCATTGTATGGCGGCAGGTCGGCTGGTTCCCGCAAATTGCCGTCATTGTACTGCGGAAGGTCGGCTCGTTCCCACAAATCGCCGTCATTGTACTGCGGCAAGTTGGCTCGTTCCCGCGAATTGCCGTCATTGTACTGCGGCAGGTCGGCTCGTTCCCACGAATCGCCATCGTTGTATTGCGGCAGGTCGGCTTGTTGCCGCGAATCGCCGTCATTGTACTGCGGCAGGTCGGCTCGTTCCCACGAATTGCCATCGTTGTATTGCGGCAGGTCGGCTTGTTGCCACGAATCGCCGTCATTGTACTGCGGCAGGTCGGCTCGTTCCCGCAAATCACCATCATTGTGCTGCGGCAGGTCGGCTCGTACCCGCAAATCACCATCATTGTGCTGCGGCAGGTCGGCTTGTTCCCGCGAATCACCATCATTGTACGTCGGCTCGGGAACTCTATGTTGTGGGCGTGCATGCACGCACCCACTGGCCAGTGGGGGGAGCCATTCAGCAGGTGGGATGGACTCGATGTCCACCGGCCACCCATGTAAACAAGGCAGATCTCCGTTCTGCACAGGGGAGATCACACAGATCCTGTCTTTCTGCTATGCAGGAAGACAGATCTGTGTGTTTCCCCAGGCAGCCCATCCCCCATACAGTTAGAACACACCTGCAGGGAACACACTTAACCCTTTGATCGCCCCTGATGTTAACCTCTTCCATGCCAGTGTCATTAGTACAATAACAGTGCATATTTTTAGCACTGATTACTGTAATAATGTCACTGGTTCCCAAAAAAGTGTCAAAAATGTCAGTTAGGTGTCCGAACTCTCTGCCGCAATGTCGCAGTCCCGCTAAAAATTGCTGATCACCGCCATTACTAGTAAAAAATAAATAAAAGTGCCATAAATCTATTCCCTATTTTATAGATGCTATAAATTTTGCACAAACCAATCAATATACCCTTATTGCAATTTTTTTTAACGAAAATATGTAGAAGAATAAACTGATGAAGAAATTTGTTTTTTTTTATATATTTTTTGGGATATTTATTATAGCAAAAATTAAAAATATTGCTTTTTTTTTCAAAATTGGCACTCTTTTTTTGTTTATAGCGCAAAAAATAAAAACCTCAGAGATGATCAAATACCACCAAAAGAAATCTCTATTTGTGGGGAAAAAGGGACCTCAATTTTGTTTGAGTGCAGCGTCGCATGACCTCGTAATTGTCAGTTAAAGCAACGCAGTGCCGAATCGCAAACAATGTCCTGGTCATTAAGGGGGTAAATCCTTCCGGTCCTTAAGTGGTTAAATAAGGAACAACTATTGCAGGGGATGCCTGTAACTTGACTTCAGACACATAGGAAGAGCAATAAGTAGAGGGGTGGTATTTGCAGGGGGGTTATGGTGTGTATTTTCGAAGCAATCACTTGCTCTGCATTACAAACAATGCAGCGAAGCAAGTGAGACTCTGCCACTGCAGCAGTAAGCTCAAACAGGTAGCAGAATAACCAGTTTGGGTGGGTTAACCCTTTCAGTAAGACTGTAGAGCAAGGCGTTCTTCCAATTCCAGGAGACTCTGTTCATTGAGATATTTTACGGCCATTTTCCCGGCTCCATAGCTCGGCGGAATATATTGTCCTCTTATAAATAAATGACAATAATAATAGAGGATTGTGCACATAGGCAATTTTCGACACAACACCCGATCATAAATTATACATATTTAGTATATAAAAATTTGCAAACACCAGGCTGGAAACCACAATAATTACAAAATGCGCTTCATATGCCCTCTTTAGAGTCTAAAAGGAATTGGAATAAATAATACTGACTGGACACAGACTGCTCCCCCCCCCCCCCCCAAGAAAACAAATATAATATTTAAAGCCATTTTTTTTCCACATAGTGAAATCATAATAACATCCAATTTTTCTTTCTCTTATGAAATTGCAACTCCAGCCAAACAGCTAAATCCACACATGAAATGACTGTATATGAACTCCAGGAGGGGGGGGCCACGCTTCCTCTGTTTGGTTAGTAGTGTAGCTTGGTCACCTTCATGCTCCCAGCTTGCAATTGGATAGTGATGGAGTAGCGGAAGACTGATGAGCTCATTCCTCCCCTCATCCTGCATGTTCCTTTGAAGGAAATGTGCATGCTGCGCACCTGATTGGTCCTTAGTTCTGCTCCTCCCTCCTTCATTCTGTGTTCAATTGAGGAGGAGATTACGGGAGGCTGGTGCCAACTTAGATTCAAAGACTTACCGTAGTTGCATTTTAAAATAGATTTAATGTTTTTTTTTATGCAGTAGGGGACTGAGCTAAGTGTAGAACTGAGGAAGCTACTGGGAAAGGTGTCAGAAACATATTGAACCTTATACAAGTGCAGTTGTGACTAACTACTACTAGCTAGAGTAGGAACATTTAGAACCTCCAGCAGGTTTTTAGTGCGTTCCATGTCCACATTCTATATAGATTTTCCATGGCACCTCAGGTATCACATAGGTGCATGGGAGCACACAGAGGCACAGGGGCACACAGGGAGCTCTTAAAGTCATTAGGTGACACGGAGCGCACTTGACCACACTTGGAGAACCAGGGGCTTGTGGTGCACTTGGACACTTTTGAGGTCAACAGATAACATGAGGTTCACTGGGGTGCGGTGGAAACATGGGTGCACAGGGGAGAACTTTGAGTCACTAGACGATACAGGGCACACTTGGAGACAATGGGGTACACATGGAGTCACTAGATGATGTGAGGCACACTTGGCGGCATTGGGACTTGAGGTGCATTTGGACACAGTGTACTTGTGGTCACTAGATAATACACGGTGTACTAGGGTGCTGTGGAGACATGGGGGTACACAAGGACACTAGATGATACAGGGTGCACCTGGAGACATCAGGGTGCACTTGGAGTTATTAAATGACATAAGGCACACTGGGACACACTTGGTGACACAAGGACCTAAGTTGCATCTGGACACGGTATACTTGGGGTCACTAGATAACACAAGGTACACTAGGGCACTGTAGAGACACAGGTGCACACTTAGTGTCACTAGATGATACTGGACACACTTGGAGACACTGGGGTGCACTTGGAGTCACTCAATGATGTGGGGCACACTTGGTGACACAGGGACATGAGGTGCATTTGAAAACAGTGTACTTGGGGTCACTAGAAAATACAAGGTGTACTAAAGTACTGTGGAGACATGGGGACACACTTAGAGACACTAGATGTTACAGGGTGCACCTGGAGACATTCGGGTGCACTTGGAGTCAGTAGATGGCATAAGGCACACTGGGACACACTTGGTGACACAAGGACTTGAGTTGAATCTGAACACGGTGTACTTGGAGTCACTAGATAACACAAAGTACACTAGGGTGCTGTGGAGACAGCAGCCTAGTGTCACTAGATGACACTGGACACACTTGGAGACACTAGGGTGCACTTGCAATCACTAGATGATGTGAGGCACACTTGGCGACACAGGAACTTGAGGTACACTTGGACACAGTGTACTTGGGGTCACTAGATATCACAAGGTACACTAGGGTGCTGTGGAGACACAGGGGCGCGCTTAGTGTCACTGGATGATACTAGGCACACTAGGAGACACTGGGGTGTACTTGGAGTCACTAGATGATGTGGGGCACACTTGGTAACACAGGAACTTGAGGTGCATTTGGATACAGTGTACTTGGGGTCACTAGATAATACAAGGAACAGTATGGTGCTGTGGAGACACAGGGGTGCACTTAGCATCACTAAATAATACTGGACACACTTGGAGACACTAGGGTGCACTTGGAGTTACTAAAAAACATTAGGCACACTGGGGCGCATTTGGAGACACAAGGACTTGAGGTGTATCTGAACACGGTGCACTTGGGGTCACTGGATAACACAAGGTGCACTGGGGTGTGGTGGTCACATAGGGACACACTTAGAAACACTATATGATACAGGGTACACCTGGAGACATTGGGGTGCACTTAGAGTCACTAGATGACGTAAGGCACACTGGCACACGGTTAGTCACACAAGGACTTGAGTTGCATCTGGGCACTGTGTACTTGGGGTCACTAGATAACACAAGGCAAGGGTGCTGTGGAGACACAGGGGCATGCTTAGTGTCACTAGATGACACTGGGCACACTTGGAGACACTAGGATGCACTTGGAGTCACTAGATAATGTGGAGCACACTTGGTGACACAAGGACTTGAGTTGCATCTGGACACAATGTACTTGGGGTCACTAGATAATACAAGGTACACTAGGGTGCTGTAGCGACACAGGGGCACACTTGGAGTCACTAGATGACACAGGGCACACTTGGAGACACTGGGGTGCACTTGGAGTTACTAGATGACATGAGGCACACTGGGGCACATTTGGAGACACAAGGACCTAAGGTGCACCTGGACACAGTGCACTTGGGGTCACTAGATAACACAAGATGCACTGGGGTGTGGTGCTTACATTGGGGCACACATGCTTGTAGTCATGGGATGAGACAGGGTGCACCTGGAAACACTTGGCTGCAGCGGTTCACTTGGACCCAAGGGATGCACTTGAAGTCACTAGTTGAAGTCACTAGATGAAGTCACTAGATGCTACATGGTGCACAGGGACACATTTGGAGTCTTGGGGTGCACCGGGCACACTTGTAGTCATTTGATTACATGGGGACTAGGGGCACACTGGGGCAAGGTGTAGACACAAAGTACCCAGAGGATGGTTGCATGGAGGAAGGACACAGGAGTCATGACGGTATAGGTAAACACTGCAGCAAGGTTGGGCTGAAGCGTTGCTTGAACGCCGAGCCATGCATCATTTTGCAGTATAAAGGTGGCTCCATTTAGGAGATCTGTCTCCTGACTCTTTGCAGGAACGGCACAGCTGTGCACTGGAGCAGAGAACCAGCACTGGTTCCCAAGAGAGGTGAGTGTTACAACTTCCTGTATGGTCACTGTGCCAGGAAGTGAGGGGAAATCACCCCAGTGGGGATACAGGCAACAATATAAACCTGAAAGAAGTTTTATAAATATCTGTAAAGTAAAATCACTTTGAGGGGTGAATTATTGTAACTTCTTTAAACATAAAAAGTTTTGTCAGGAGTTGAGCTTCACAAGTGACAGTTGGGGACCCAGTTTTAGAAGAACACTTTTCAGTGATGATGAATTATTTCTGCCAATGAAATCATTACTAAATTCAGAAACTCTTCCTGAAGAATCAGCAGATCTGTCAAGAAAGTTTTGATGAATTCCTCAGACACAAAGGTGACAGCTGACGTTTCCGTTAGGAGCCAAACTGAATGCGTGGTGCCAGGCCAGCGGTGTAATAAGCTGGTGATGGACAGTTTCCAGGAGCTATAGAAACAATAAAGCACTTACAAGTAAAGCAAACATCTCTAGCAAGATCATTGATCCGGAGCAATTTGTTGATTGAGTGTTTTCATATTCTGCCTTTTCAATACCTTTACGGCCGATGTAGACTTTTGTCATTCGTTACCGCATTCACATCAAAGTGATATTACATTCTCCGTTTTTTAAGTACTTTCAGCCGCTGATGTGATGATCACTTACTGAGTAAGCAGCTTCTTTATCCTTAATCCTTGCCGATGTTCCAGTTTAAGCTGGGGCCATGATCGCCACCCCAGGTCTCCTGTTTCAGGGTGGCACCTTTCTCTTATGGAGTCACCCTTGTATGCAGGAACTAGAGCTGTGTCTGAGGAGAGGAGGAGCCAATAACCGGCAAATCCACACAGAGGACATATACACTGATAATCAGGGCATTGATTATCAGTGCAGCCCGAACAATGCCCACAAGTGCTGCCAATTAGTGCCCACCAGCGATGCCCGTCAGTGCCCATCAGTGCCACCTGTCAGTGCCCATCAGTGCCACATTTAAATGCAGCCTCCTCAGACCCTCCTCATCAGTGCCAATCAGTGCCACCTCATCAGTGCCACCTATCAGTGCTGCCTCATCCGTGCCCATCAGTACCACCTCATCAGTGCCACCTATCAGTGCTGCCTCATCCGTGCCCATCAGTACCACCTCATCAGTACCCATCAGCGCCACTTCATCAGTGCCCATCAGTGCAGCTTTATCAGTGCCCATAATTGCCCATCAGTGCTGCCTCATCAGCACACATCAGTGAAGGAGAAAAATTATCTATTTAGAACATTTTATAACAGAAACGAAGAAAAACTTTTTAGTTTCAAAACTTTCAGTCTTTTTTTCATTTGTTTAGCAAAAACAAAAAAAACACAGCAGTAATTAAATGCCACCAAAAGAAAGCTCTATCTGTCTCCAAAAAAATTATAGAAATTTTGTTTTGGTAAAGTGTAGCATAACCGCGCAGTTGTCATTCAAAGTGTGACAGCGCTGAAAGCTGAAAATTGGCCTTGGCAGGAAGGGGGTGAAAGTGCCCGGTAGGTTCACCCCCCACCGCCAACAACCCAATCACTCCAAATCCAATGGCAGCTCTTTTTTTGGTGGGGGAGGGGGGGCAGCAAAGAACCACCACCACCCGGGCGGCTGGCGGCGGCACTACCCCCCCACCCGCTGTCTGCTGGTCAGTTCGCACTTACCCCATCCAGCTGGTGGGCTGCGGGCAGCGGCTCCAGTGTCCTTGAGCATGATGGACCCCATCTAGTTGGCGGGTGGTGGGCAGCGGCTCTGGTTTCCTCCCCTCCAGCATGGTGGCTTCCGCCATGCAAGCCGTTGTGCATCTCCTCCTTCTAGGCGTCCAATAGGATCACCTGGCGTTTTGGCCAATCGGGAAACGGGTCTCACGACCCGCTTCCTGATTGGCGGGGAGGATAGTCAGTGTAAAAATAGTGAATATTCATTTGCTATCGTCACACAACTGGATCACACAACTCTGCGCCCCGAGCCCACCCTTTTTTGAAGCCTAGTCACGTGCTTCAAAAAAAACACCCACCCCGCATTGGAATCCATAGTCTGGCACCCTGTATGTAGATCAGGGGGCCGTACACATGGATTGGGGGGGGCGACGTCCATTTGTCCCTAATGAACGGGCCGCCTCTGCCCAAATCCCCTCCAGAATCATAAAGCACAGATGGGTTACATGCGTCCGTTGCAGTACTCCAAAGCATACATGCATCGTGGTGCCCTGGCTAGGTGCCTTGGGGGGGCAATTTAAAATAACTTGAGTATTGGGCCTTACCAAACAATGCGGTGACATGCAGTAACGCCCGCGCAGAACGAAATAGAACCTATAAACCATCGGGATGCAGGTGAGGAAAGCAACGCTTCAAAATGGAGAGATCTGAAAACTAGGGCAGGCATCCACAGCAAAGACAAGTAGAAAAGATTGATCTCTCCCGTCAGTGAGCAGAGCATACCGATGAGACCAGATTCAATTTTGCAGGGTAGAATTTAATTAGGGAAAATAGGCAAATGATAAATTAGGGGCGGTAAACAAATTACCGGAGACACGTTCATAAAACTATACACTTACATAATTGTATTTTTGTGATGAATTCTGCCAAATTTGGACACAGTACATTTGTTTGCCATTTCACTTTTTCTTGTATTACTGGATTATTTGCAATGATAATGAATGGAAAAGAGCAACTTTGGAGGCGGTTAGGCGAGGAATTCTTCATACAGCGATCCAAGGTCAGCTAAAATAAAGACAGTTTTTGAAAGTTTGTATGATATGTGACAATTGTCGGAAGAGTGTAAAAATAAAGGTGCTGGTACACTATATTAGCAAAAGTATTGGGACGCCTGCCTTTACACACACATGAACTTTAATGGCATCCCAGTCTTAGTCCGTAGGGTTCAATACTGAGTTGGTCTGCTCTAATTCATCCCAAAGGTGTTTTATCGGGTTGAGGTGCAGGCCAGTCAAGTTCCTCCACCCCAAACTCACTCATCCATGTCTTTATGGACTTTGCTTTGTGCACTGGTCCAAATCATTTGGTGGAGGGGGGATTATGGTGTGGGGGTTGTTTTTCAGGGGTTGGGCTTGGCCCCTTAGTTCCAGTGAAGGGAACTCTTAGGCGTCAGCATACCAAGACATTTTGGACAATTTCATGCTCCCAACTTTGTGGGAACAGTTTGGGGATGGCCCCTTCCTGTTCCAACATGACTTTGCACCAGTGCACAAAGCAAGATCCATAAAGACATGGATAAACGAGTTTTGGGTGGAGGAACTTGACTGTCCTGACCTCAACCCGATAGAAACACCTTTGGGATGAATTAAAGCAGAGGCTGTGAGCCAGGCCTTCTCATCCAACATCAGTGCCTGACCTCACAAACTGCATTATTTTACATTTTTCCACATTGAACCTCATTTTTCATGTAGTTGCCCACCCCATTAATTTGTTCAGATCATCTTGCAAGGTTTCCACATCCTGTGGAGAAGTTATTGCTCTGCTTAGCTTAGTATCGTCCGCAAATACAGAGATTGAACTGTTTATCCCATCCTCCAGATCGTTTATGAACAAATTAAATAGGATTGATCCCAGCACAGAACCCTGGGGGACCCCACTTTCCACCCCTGACCATTCCGAGTACTCCCCATTTATCACCACCCTCTGAACTCGCCCTTGCAGCCAGTTTTCAATCCATGTACTCACCCTATGGTCCATGCCAACGGACCTTATTTTGTACAGTAAACGTTTATGGGGAACTGTGTCAAATGCTTTTGCAAAATCCAGATACACCACGTCTACGGGCCTTCCTTTATCTAGATGGCAACTCACCTCCTCATAGAAGGTTAATAGATTGGTTTGGCAAGAACAATTCTTCATGCTGATTATTGCTAATGATACCATTCTCATTACTAAAATCTTGAATATAGTCCCTTATCATCCTCTCCAAGAGCTTGCATATTATTGATGTTAGGCTAACTGGTCTGTAATTCCCAGGGATGTATTTTGGCACTTTTTTATATATTGGGGCTACATTGGCTTTTCTCCAGTCAGTAGACTGTCAGTAAAAATTAGGAACAATGGTCTGGTAATTACTTGACTAAGTTCCCTAAGGACCCTCGGGTGAAAGCCACCTGGTCCCGGTGATTTATTAATGTTGAGTTTTCCAAGTCTATTTCTAATTCTGTCCTCTGTTAGCCATGGAGGTGCTTCCCGTGCTGTGTCATGAGGATAAACACTGCAGTTTTGGTTACTGAAGCCCCCCGATTCCCTTGTGAAGACTGAGGAGAAGAATAAATTCAATACCTTCGCCATCTCCCCATCCTTTGTAACCAGATGTCCTTCCTCATTCTTTATGGGGCCAATGTGGTCTGTCCTCCCTTGTTTACTGTTTACATACTTAAAGAATTTCTTGGAATTTTTTTGCTCTCCTCCGCTATGTGTCTTTCATGTTCTATCTTAGCCACCCTAATTGCACCCTTACATTTCTTGTTGCATTCTTTGTAAAGTCTGAATGCTCATGATGATCCCTCAGCCTTGTATTTTTTGAAGGCCTTCTTCTTTGTTTTAATATGTATTTTTACATTGGAGTTAAGCGATCCAGGACTTTTGTTCGCAGTTTTAAATTTATTTCCCAATGGGATGCATTGGCTAATCCCCTTATTTAATATGCTCTTAAAGCGAACCCATCTCTCCTCCGTGTTCTTTGTTCCTAAGATTTTATCCCAATTTATATCTTCTAGCAAGGTTCGTAGTTTAGGGAAGTTGGCTTTTCTGAAATTCTTTTTATTCCCCTTATGTTTCCTATTTGTGTAAAATATATTCTGAATACTTTTGGTAATATAGTATATATCTGCCATTAAAGTGGTTGTAAACCCTTCTATATACCGAGTGAAGTGACTGGCCTCAGGTGATACACAGAGATCATACAAATCCTCCTACATAAGTTCTACCTGTCTATCTTTGGCTGTAACCTGTACTGGGACAAGATCATCTAGTGAGTGCCCAGGGTAGGGATGTGGAACTGCACCCCCTCCTCCACCATTAATGCATGCCGTAGAATGGGTTTACTGCCCTGTGTCCATTCTCTGCCCTCTTGCTCCGCTGTGCCCAGGGCATCTGTCCCTCCTGCCCACCCTTTGTCCTAGCCCTGATCTATAGTTGTCTTCCCCTACATCTATTTATCTATTCAAAGTGCAGAATGTACACAGGATCTCTCAGCTCTGAAAAAAAAGGGGGCGGAGAGCTGAAGTTGCATCAGTGAGGAGAGCTCTGAGAGCTGATTGGAGGGAAGGGACACACCTCCCTTCACACAGCACACAATAACAGAGCTGAGGATATCAATCTCCTAGAGGTCCCTCCCCTGTCACCATTTATCTCTTGGTGTCAGTAAAACGTGTCAGAAGTGACTCATATGGATAGAAAAGGAAGGAGGCAGCAGACAGAAAGGACAGTTAGGCTCGGTTCACACTGCTGCGACCTGAAAGTTGTGCAAATTTGCCATGCGACTTCCTGGTGATTTGCTGGAGACTTGAGTACTACTTGATGAGACTTTGAAGCGACTTTGAAGCGACTTTGAAGCAACTTTCAGTGAATGCCTGGGTAATCTTCCTGTAATGTCAGATCCAAATCACATCAATATAGACGAGTATCCGACTTGGAGGCGATGTCTAATAAAGTCTATGGGCGCATGTCGTTTAGAAGTCACCCTTGGCCTAAATTGGTGAAGAAATTCGATTTTGTTTTCATTTTTGTTTTGTTTTTGTTTTGATATGTTTTATTGCTGAAAGTAAAAAATCCTGTTTTTTTTTTTTCAAAATTGTCAGTCTTTTTTTGTTTATCCGCTTTCTGACCGCCCACAGTATATATATGTGGCTCCTACAGGCGAAAGCCTCTTTTAGGTTTGCTGCGATTGGACACAGGGGGAGCCAATCAGCAGGTCTGGTGGACCCGATGTCCGCCGGGTTGTGCCGATCATGGAGCCGAGTGAGGGAAAGACGGCCCCCACTCGGCTCCATACCATTGGATGACGTAAGCGACGTCAAACGTCACTTCCATCCAATGGTCTTAAAGGGTAATTTTTTTTTCTTTTTTTAAAGACATTTTTTATGTATTTATTTTTTTCATTGCATTTTAGTGTAAATGTGAGATCTGAGGTCTTTTTGACCCCAGATCTCACATTAAAGAGGTCCTGTCATGCTTTTTTTCTATTACAAGTGATGTTTATAATCCTTGTAATAGGAATAAAAGTGACCCAAACTTTTTTTTTTTAAAAGGACAGTGTAAAAATAAAAAATAAAAAGTAAAATAAATAAGGAAAAAAAATTGAAGCGCCCCGTCCCGACGAGCTCGCGCGCAGAAGCGAACGCAAACGTAAGTCGCGTCCGCATATGAAAACGGTGTTCAAACCCCACATGTGAGGTATCCCCGCAATCTTTAGAATGAGAGCCATAAGTAAAAATTGGTAATCTGTAGAAATGTCGTTGCCAATGGAGATTTTTAAGCGCCAAAGTTTGTTGCCATTCCACGAGCGGACGCAGTTTTGAAGCATGACATGTTGGGTATCAATTTACTCGGCCTAATATTATCTTTCACAATATAGAAAAAAATTGGGCTAAATTTACTGTTGTCTTATTTTTTAATTCAAAATGTGTTATTTTTTCCCAAAAAAATTGTGCTTGTAAAACCGCTGCACTTATATGGTAAAGTATTGGAACAAACACCATTTTATTCTCTAGGGTGTCTGAAAATATATATATATATATATATATATATATATATATATATATATATATATAAAATTTTGGGGGTTCTAAGTAATTTTCTAGTAAAATAAAACTGATTTTAACTTGTAAACAACAAATCTCAAAAAGAGGCTCAGTTCTTAAGTGGTTAAAATCGCTCGCTGCAGCGAATGTTTCCGTTTGCAAGTTATAAATGTGACGAATATTAGTGAGATTTGGATTCCTCTATGAAAAGCAGCAAATCGAAATGCAGGAAGAATACAATGGCAAGCAGCAAATATGTTTTGTAAAAGCAGCAAATCTTCCCAAAAGGATTTCAGAAGCAAAAAAATAAATAATAAAATCCACATGATGAGCGAATATATAATGTACAAGGAACAACGCACAAATGCTCAATACGATCGCTTTCAGGAAGAACGCCATGTGCTCGTCTCCTGTATACATCAAGAAGTGTGTCACACTCTCCACAAGATGGAGCACCTGACTAAAGATTTCCAGCGCCCGCCACCCCTCGGGCTCCGCATGAAACTGAGCAGAACTTTCTAATGTTCTTTTCAATGGCCAAATGTTTCTGTTACACTGTGCAAACTGGGAAACAAAAGTTTGATAAACGATACAAAGTTCATCGAAAGTTTATATGCATATTGAAAAAATAAAAAATAAAAGCATTGAAACAAAAAAAAGCAAAAAATGACTTTGTTTTCATTCTTTGCCCTACATTTGGACATTGGGTGTGCTACGCCTGCCCAGAAAACTATCATTGTAGCACACAGGGGGGGCGTATGTAGTATGACCAGTCCTTCTCTCTGCTGCAGTGCCCCCACCTCCTCACATTTGCCATTAACTTTGAGGACTCATTCACATGGACCTTACAGGGACACAGAGGCTGTATGGATACAGCCGCACGCCCTAATTTGACAGTCGTGTGTGGGGGCGGGATTAGGATGTGCGACTGGGTCCATACAGCCACTGCATCCCCATAGAGGCATCCCTTTAGGTTGCCTGCATGCCGCTCCAGCCCCATAAATAAACAACTCATTCATGCTGTATGAACCACAGCGTCGTGTGAATGAGCCCCGCGTACTGTGGCTTTTACAGCAGCTGCTCTCAATAAAATGGACCTCCTGATACAGGCACAGGAAAAAGAGATACAAAGTAACATCATTTATAAACATTGCTCAGACATAGATTAAACTGATTTAAAGGCTTGTTTAAAAACAAAAACAAAAAAACAACAAACGTTATACTTACCTCCTCTGTGTTATGGTTTTGCACAGAGCAGCCCTGATCCTCCTCTTCTCTGGTCCTTCTTTGCTGCTCCTGGCTCCTCCCTCCCCCACAGTCAGCAGCTTCCTATGGGGGCACTGGAGCCGAGTCACGGCTCTGTGTGTCCATTCAGACACGGAGCCCCGACCTGGCCCTGCCCCCCCTCCCCTGGCTGGCTTTGACTGACAGCCGCAGGAGCCAATGGCGCCGATGCTGTGTCTCGGTCATTCAGGAGGAGTGTCCTGGACGACTTAGACATTCGTGGACATTGCTGGAGAGAGATGGGGCTCAGGCAGTGGCGGTGCGTCCACCCCCTCTCTCCAGCCACCCCCTCTATGACCAATGGATAGATTCATGCATTGCATAAATCTATCCATGGCTGCTACTGCCACCCCTTATTCAAGCAACCGGTCCCCTTTTGTGCGCCGAGCGCCTGAATTACAGCAGCGGGGGGTAGTTTTGAATCACTTGATTAGAGCCATAGGCTCTAATAGGCATCAAAAAAGGTGACCTACGAGGGCCATGCTTGGCACTCGCAGTTCACCCAGGTGTGTTAGAACATCGAATGAATATTCGCTGTCCTAACACTGAACCATCTCTCCACTAATCAAGTGCTCGGGTCTGTTACCCGTCACTTGATTAGCTGAAACAACAGGCGCTGTGATTGGATGCCTGATGGGAGGAGAGGGGCGGGAGGAGAAGACGGGAAAAGACACATGAAGACACCACTTGGAGGACACCACTCACCGCCGTCTGCTGTCAATCAAATCTAATGACGTGGGCGCCGGGGGGGAGGGGGCGGTACAGAGTCTGGCATTCTGCGTCTTTGGACAGGGTAGATGGAGAGATACATAGCAACATTGTTTATAAATAACATTGTTTATTAACATTGCTCAGAAAGAGATAGAGAGATATACAAATAACATTGTTTATAAACATTGCTCAGAGATAGAGGGATACAAAGTAACATAGTTTACAAACATTGCTCAGAGTTAGAGAGATTCAAAGTAACAATGTTTATAAGCATCACAAAAATTATATAAAAGAGATTACACAACTTTTATTGAACACTAATCACAGTGAGAAAGTGTATTTGTTTTATTTTTTTGTTGTTCAAGGATTGCCTATTTCATAACATTTTTGCATGACAATATCGCTAAAAGAAAGTCTTGTTCGCCCTAAAACAAAAAATATTCAGTAAGTATTACTTTGTTATTGTAAGTATTGATAAAGTTATTGCAGAATGGCCAGGCTCATGGCAGAAATGTAAAAATTGCTTTGGTCAATAAATGCATCAGCGTGACATGCTGCATTAAGTTTGCCATGGCTGCGTTGCTTTATTTGGCATATGGGCAACCCCCTCTGGCTATATTGTGGACGGTAGGCGGTAAAACCACATCCCAAACCACTTGTTTTTACCAACACCTCTGCTAAAGTTTAGAAAACATGTTACCTAATAAAAAAAAAAAAAAAAAAAAAATGTAAACGGTGTCTAATATAAAACCCCCCAAAAAAACAAAAAAGCTTATCATCCAGTTATCACTGGAACAGCAATAGAGGGGAAATCTCCAGGACATTTCTTCCAGTGACAACTAAGTAGGGATTACCCAATTTGATTTATTTCTAGAGGAAAAAAGTTAAAGTTAAAGTTATACTAAACTATATATATATATATATATA
Source organism: Aquarana catesbeiana (assembly GCF_042186555.1). Taxonomy (NCBI): domain Eukaryota; kingdom Metazoa; phylum Chordata; class Amphibia; order Anura; family Ranidae; genus Aquarana; species Aquarana catesbeiana. Next base: position 249,578,996 of record NC_133333.1, read on the forward strand.
TATATATATATATTTTTTTTTTTTTTTTTTTTTTTTTTTTTTTTTTTTTAAAGCACAGTGGCCTGGGAAAGTGATGACAGCTGAACCCAGAAGTGATGTGATGCATGTGGATTCGGTAGGGGAGATCAAAAGGCGGAGCCTGTCACACACGGGGTGTGGCTATAAGCCCCGCCCCCTTAACCACATTCACAATTTATGAGTCTGCATTTGCTTTCCATGCTGGGAACTGTTTAATAAGCTTCAGTCCAGCCATGTAAGCACCTCAATTCTAAAAATAAATTCCAAATACACGTTCCAATATTATCTATGTTTACGGGACAGTTTTATCTGAACTGGAGTCCTCCTTTAAGTCACATGATACACCTGTTGAGCAGATTATGATTATTTTTTTTTTTTAGATGTTAAACTTAATTTTTGTACGCACTACATCATCATGGAGCAAAAAAAAAAAAAAATCATCAAGGAAAACAGACACACAACAATGGCGCTGCGATGAGGGCAATTATTAACCGATAAGCGTTAAGTATTAGGGCGAAAACGCTCTTTCTGCATTCCGCGCACAGCTGACAGAACACGTAAGTTGAATTCATGTTTTGCTTTTTTTCCCCGGCAATCAAAGAGACTTTCTAATCTAATCCTGATCGAGACCTGGTAGGTGGCCCGGTAATTGAGAAATAAGTGAGCAGATTCCTCAGCTAGTCTGTAGTACTTTATATTAATTTGTTCTGAAAATCGTCTCTAACTCTGCTCAATAAATGAGAGTGTCCGTAATGGCCTCATTATGAGGGCCAAAGGAAATGGCGAATCGCCACGTCATACCGTATAATGTTCTGCGCTCGTTGGCATTCGGGACGGGGAGTTGAAATTTTAACGGAAATCTAAGGTATATTTTCAGTCGCTTAAAAGTAATTATATATATATATATATATATATATATATATATATATATATATATATATATATATATATATATATACACATTTTTTTGTCTTGCTGTATTTTTTTAAGGACTATGGTGTATTTTTGGTTGGTTGGTTGTATTTTTATTAATTTGAAATATATACTGTATATATATATATATATATATATATATATATATATATATATATATATATATACAGTAACAAAACTGTGACAAAAATACAAAACAAAAAAATAAAAATAAAATAAATATATACAGTATATACATACATGACATGTCGCAGTATATAGAAACAGGATAATTTTTCACAAAAAAAGCTTTACTTTTTATTATTTAAAGCCACCCAGTCAGTGACCTCCCCTAGGATGATGCCACCTGTCTGCTGCAGACAGTATTTCCACAGTCTCCTCCCCCATTGATCAGACTGTATATTGCAATTTTGTAGTCAACAAGCTTCAAGCTGCAACAAGGGCTGATCTGTGGCAGGCATTTGTGAACACAGCCAAGAACTGCACTGGCACCAGAATTTACCATCTCAGTCCAGGAAGTAGATGCTGACCCTGGAGGATGCCTGAACAAAGATGGCGCTGTCATCCCGGGATAAAAGGCAGATGAAGGCATTCCTAGGGTAGTGCTGTGATGTCATAGTTACACTTACATATTTTTATTATGTGAAGTGCAATGCTACATAATATCTGGAGCCAGGTCCACTTCACCATAGATGAGGAGCCTTACTGCTCATTACTGATCTGTGGGAGAAGGAGAGTGTTTTTGAAGGCTGTACAGCACGCCCCCAACACAGAGCCCCGTACTAACTATCAGGGCCCGGATCTCCCGATTCTGGGCTACCCGATCGCTGTGGTAGCCTCTGATTAGCTATAGCAGTGATCAGTCACTGTGAAGCCCGCCCCTGTGTTTTCTTTCTCTGTGTATGGAGAGGAAAGATACATTGTATCTTTCTCTCTCGTTGTATAGAGAAAAAAAAGTGTATGTAAAAATAAATAAAAAAATAATTACTGTATTTATTGGCGTATAACACTCACCTTTTCACCATGAAAATCGGGTGCAAATAGCGTGTGCGTGCTATACGCCAATACTACAATTTCGGCTGCCTCGGAGGCAACAGGGGGGGGGGGGGGGCGGGACGAGTGCCGTCAGATTACATACAGTGAGAATCTCCTGTTTACTTGGCGGCCTCTGTGATAGGAAGTCAATAGATGGCAAAGGCGAGGCTGCTGCATTGATGGCAATGGCGAGGCTGCATTGATGTAGACTAATAAGGCTCTATTGATGGCACTTGTGAGGCTGCAGGCGAGCATTGATCAGGCTCCATTGATGGTAATGGTGAGGCTGCAGATAGGCACTGACCCTTATTTTGCTTCAAACTTCCTTATTTAAAACGTAAGTTTTTTCCTGAAACTTCCCTCTTAAAATGAATGTGCGTGTTATACGCCTGTGCATGTTATATGCCGATAAATACGGTAAATAAATCAATAAATAATACAAATTAAAATAAAAAATAAATAATACAAATTAAAATAAAAAAATAAATAAAAAATACCTAGAACAAGGTTTGATCCAGGTCAGTGCCAGGGTTAGTGTTTGGGTCAAGTAATGCCGCGTACACACGACCGGACTTTCCGGCAGATTAGGTCCAACGGAATCAGTCTGTCGGACATTCCGATCGTGTGTGGGCTAATACGATCGTTTTTCATTTAAAAAATAGAAATATAGAACATGTTTCAAATCTGTCCGACGGACTCAATCCCTATCGGGAAAACCGTTTGTCTGTATGCTGGTCCGATGGACCAAATACGACGCAAGGGCAGCTATTGGCTACTGGCTATTGAACTTCCTTTTTTAGTCCCGTCTCACGTCATCACGTTCAAAATGAACGGACTTTCGAAACGGACTTAGTCCGTTAATGTGTGAGCAAGTCCGTTCGTTCAGAAGTCCGTCGGAACTCCGCCGAAAGTCCGTCGGGAAGACCGCCGGACCCAGTCTGCCGGAAAGTCCGGTCGTGTGTACGCGGCATAAGGGTCAAAGGTCAAGATCAGCATATTTTGGGCGTGATTTTTTTTTTTTCTTCATTTTTTTAAAATTAGTATTGGTGTTAATGTGTTTTAGGTAGGACAAAAGAAAGAAAAAACAACTAACATACACTTATGTGGTATCCCTGCGATCGTTAGAATTTCTTTTGGGTTGTTCTGTGGTGGTAGGTTACGGCAGTAACAAGAAATCTACAGCTGAATTTAAAAAAAAAAATTTTTTTTAGAATTTTAAGAATTTGGGGCCAGTTTTGCTTTGATAATAATATTAAAAAAAAAAAATCAGGAGATACCCACATGGTATAATCCACCTGGATGCACAAAGTAGTTGTGATGATGTGTACAGTTTGTCAAAGTTGTAAATTTATTAGGGATTAAAGTGATTGTAAAGCTACGTTACTTTTTTTTTTTTTAAAATAACAAACATGTCATACTTACCTCCACTGTGCAGTTCGTTTTGCACAGAGTGGCCCCGATCCTCGACTTCTGGGGTCCCCCAGCGGTGCTGGTAGCTCCTCCCCGCATCGTATAACCCCCTAGGAGAAGCGCTCCCGGGGGGGGGGGGGTTACCCTGTCAATAGACGCAAAATGCCAGACTCGGCCCCGCCGCGCCCCGGCGCCTGCATCATTGGACTTGATTGAAAGCAGCGGGAGCCAATGTTACCCTGTCCATAGACGCAGCATGCCAGACTCGTCACTGGATTTGATTGACAGCAGTGGGAGCCAATGTTACCCTGTCCATAGACGCAGAATGCCAGACTCATCATTGGATTTATAAATCTATCCATTTAAGAGCTGAGACAACGGGCAGAAAAGATGAGCGTGTCTCCGGCGTGGGAATTACGGGGCTCAGGTGATTAAAATGGGGGGCTGGGGGGGGGGGTGGCGGTCAGTGACAGAAGTTTTTTGGAGACAAAACTCCATTTGTTGTTGCCTCCGTCCCAAATATAATATATATATAAAGGCAAGTATCCCCCCGGTACAAAAGGGACTTTAAGGGCAAACTTTTTTAGAAGACACAAATTTTATTAAAAAAAGAAGAATAGAAAAATGTATTGAATAAAAAGCACTGTCATAAACAAAGATAATGGTGATGCATAGAATAATATCCTCTCCTCCTATAGACTGACGCATTTCGGGAGATTCAGGATAAATCCCTTCTTCAGGGTCATGGCCATAAAAGTGTACATACCAATACTGTTTCATGGAATATAATATTAAAATTGGATGATTAAAGATGATACCAAACTGGTGTAAAGACATATATCCAAGTAGGGAAGATGGTTACCCAAAGTCTTGAATTTATCTGTTTTCTCGGTTTCAGAGCATCTCCAATTATTGTCTCCTCCATGTCCCTGAAGAAGGGATTTATCCTGAATCTCCCGAAACGCGTCGGTCTATAGGAGAAGTGCTTTTCTGTTTATATACTGCATATGGATACTGCATATTATTCTATGCATCACTGTTATCTTTGTTTATGACAGTGCTTTTTATTCAATAAATTTTACTTTTTTTCTATTTTTTGAATAATATTTGTGTCTTCTAAAAAAGTTTGCCCTTAAAGTCCCCTTTGTACTTGCCTTTATATACACTATCACTGCTGAAACCTGCACAGAAGAAAGTACTAAGCACTATTACTGTATAGTGCTTAGTACTTTCTTATATTTATATATATGTATGAATGCTGCCTAGAGCTGAGCGGTAACGGATATAAAACTCTATGTACCATAGCCCTCTCAGGGAAGCGCATAGCTGACAATTATACCGCGTTACAATGTAATAAGCGCAAATTACTGCTCATGTAATAAAGTCTCCCTCGGCAGCCTGGCCTTGTAATTGCCATAAAATAAAATGACAACCATAAAAGATGTATTGAATTTTTGTGAAATGAATTAATATTACGATCCTCGACGCATTCCTTGAAATTGGTTTCTAATAAATTTTTACTTCTGCTAAACAAAATAATAAAGAAAATACTTTTTTTTTAATATATATTTTAAAGTCATTTATTTTCTGTCTTTTTCTCTTTGTGCCGTCCTTCCAGAACTTTACAAACTTGTTTTTGTACAGAAAGTGATACAATGAATCAAGTGCAAATACTGAATACAAAATAAATCAATACAGTACAAAGGAAGCACTGAACTTGTTACACGGGACTGATAAAGGAGGAGTAATGTTACAACCATTAAACCCCATTCATACCGAGGCGGTTTTCAGACGCTTTATCGCTAGAAATGGCCTCTGGGAAGCGCCTGAAAATCGCATCTAATTCATTGCAGTCTTTTCACACTGGGTCGGTGCGCTTGCGGGACGTTATGAAAAGTCCTGCAAGCGGCATCTTTGGGGCGGGTTGGGAGTGCTGTATTTAGGGGCTCCAAAAAGGCCCCTGCCCATTGCAGTGAATGGGCAGCGCTTCCAAAGTGCTGCAAAACGGGAGGTTTTTACCTTTTTTTGGGGGTAAAAAAAAAACGCTAACGGCCGAAAAGTGCAGCTAAAGTGCCGCTAAAACAGAGCTAAAGCACAGCAAAAACGGGCGGCGCTTTAGCGCTAATGGCACAGGAGCTCAGTGTGGAAGGGATCTTAAGGTTTCATGCACACTAGGCCCTTCTGAATGCGTTTCAACTGATAGGAGAAAAGCAGCATTAAAAACATGCCTAAAGCTGCATTTTTGAAACGTATTTAGGCACATTTGGACGCGTTCAGGAGTGTTTATTCATTTCATTGGCCAAAATATTAACCACTTGCCGACCGCCACATAGCAGGGCGACCGGACTGTGCAGAATCACTTATATACAGTGGAACCTTGGTTAATGAGTAACGCGGTTAACGAGCGTTTTGAAAGACGAGCAAGTTTTTTTTTTATTCTTAAATTCTGACTCGGTTTGTGAGTGTTGTCTCGCGAAACAAGCAGAATTCAAGCTAATGGGGTGTGCAGTACCGCATATGGCCAGAAGTGCGGGGGTGCCGGTGACACTCAGAACGGTTCGGAGCCATTCGGAAATACTCAAAATCACTCAAAAATACTCAGAAACACTCGGAAATACTCCATTCCCGACTGTTTCCAAGCCTTTCCGAGTTCAGCCGAGCTGTCCTCGAGTATTTCCGAGGCTCTCCGGCGCCCCCCCACCTCTGGCCACATGCGGTATTGCATGCAATAGAAGTCAATGCGGAACAAATTATCTTCATTTCCATTGACTTCTATGGGGAAACTTGCTTTGATATGCGAGTGCTTTGGATTACAAGCATTCTCCTGGAATGGATTATGCTTGTAATCCAAGGTTCCACTGTATATATACGTGATTCTGCACTTCCGGATTTTGGGAACGAGTGCGTGCCTCTGCCGGCTCGCTGCCGCTGTGATTTTACACAGTGGGAGCCGATTAGCGGGTCTTGCGGAACCCGATGTTTGCTGGCCCCCACTGATCGTTCAGTACACAGAATGCCAGTCTGCCTATGTAAACAAGGTAGATTGTCGTTCTGTCAGTACAGAAGACATGGATCCTGTGTTCCTGTAAGGCAGGAACATCTTCCACTAGTAAAAGCACCTCCTGCACTACACTGAAACACCAGCTAGGCACAGTTAACCCTTTGATCGCCCCTAATGTTAACTCCTTCCCAGCCAGTGTCATTAGTACAGTGACAGTGCATATTTTTAGCACTGGTCCCCCAAAAAGTGTCAGTTAGGTGTTTGATTTGTCTGCCACAATACCGCAGTTCTGCTATAAGTCGCTGATCATCACCATTACTAGTAAAAAATGTATAAAATAAAAATATCCCATAGTTTGTAGACGCTATAACTTTTGCACAAACCAATCAATATACGCTTATTGGGATTTAGTTTTTTTACCAAAAATATGTAGCAGAATACATATTGGCCTAAATTGATGAAGAAATTGGATTTTTTACATTTTTTTTATTGGATATTTTTTATAGGAGAAAGTAAAAAATAGTGGTGTTTTTTTCAAAATTGTCGGTTGATCTTTGTTGTTAGCGCAAAAAATAAAAACTGCAGAGGTGATCAAATATTACCGAAAGAAAGCTCTATTTCTGGGAAAGAAAGGACATCAATTTGATTTGTGTACAGTGTCCCACGACCACGCAATTGTCAGTGAAAGAAACACAGTGCCGCATCACAAAAAAATGGTCTGGTCATGAAGGGGGGTAAATCTCCCGGAGGACCGCCCACAAGTAAAAAGTGGGTGTTTGACAGCTGCTGTGTGTATAAGACCTAATACAAAATATGTCACGTTTCACGGTATTTGCATGAAAAAATAAAAAAAAACTTTATTTATTGATATATATATATTCGATCTAAAGAGGTTGTACTATCAGATTGTATACTGTATGATCGGTTTTACATTTATAATGCAGCACAGAACTCAATTTAAAGTGGATCTAGAATCAGATATATTTTTCATTTATGTGTAGCATGCTAAGTAATGTGTCAGTATAAAGCTGGGTACATATGGACGGGAAGTCAGTCGGTTCAGCAGGGATCAGCCAAATTTCGATCTGTGTATTGCCCTCCCTGTTAGAAGCAGATCATTCTGTTGAACAGGACTGCTGGCAAACCTGCTTTGATCAGCTGCAGCACTGATCAGTGTATTCTGACCGCCTGAGTCCCCTCATGTCATTTATTGCTGCGTTTCAGTGCCTGCCCATCAGTGCCACCTAGCAGTGTCATCTATCAGTGCCATCTATCAGTGCCATCTATCAGTGCCAGCCATCAATGCCAGCCACCTGTCAGTGCCACCTATCAGTGCCCATAAGTGCCGCCTATCAGTGCCATATACGAGTGCCATCTATCAGTCAGTGTCACCTATCAGTGCCCATCAGTCAAACTGTCACATGATATAAAAAAAAAAGTATCGGTAATTGGTATTGGCGAGTACTTGAAAAAAAGTATCGGTATTTGAACTCGGTCTTAAAAAAGTGGTATCGGAACAACCCCAATCTCGACCTAGGTCAGTGGACTTGAACTCAAAGACAGCTTTGTAGCCCACGCCCACTGACCATACACAAAAACGTGGCGGCTGGGTGGGTTTTAGCATCGAACTGCCACACGTATGCATCCATAGGGAACAGCTTTTCTGTGCTTAAAGCATGCTCAATGCACGCTCTCAGCACAGTAACTAAGCGGTCTTGTGCGGCTCCCGATGCATATTTGCAAACGGGAGCTTCCGATCATGTGACCTCTGTGACAACCAATCACAGAGGCCACACAATCAATGCCTACCGGCATTTAAATCCTCTTAAGGGGCCGGGAGGCTGTAGTAGCAAGGGATCAATGATAAAAGGCGGAGCTTTTTTTGAAAAATGATACTGTGTTGCCATATATTGTGATGTGTCAGGAATTTATTCACGCAGACATGGAGGTCCACTTTAAGGAACATTAGATAAAAAGTCAGATGTGGGGAACAACCACCGGTCACATTATAGATCCAAACACAGGACCCTCACCCAGCAGCCTGCGCATTTAAAATCGCCATAAACGAAAAGCTTTTAGCGGATCCTGGAAAGTGTGTGCTTTACATACATTTCCTAAGATATAAAACTTCTTTCCAAGCATAAATGTAGCGCCGTACCACCAACAGATTAATGTAAAAGCGGAATAACTACTCAAAAGACGTGGATATCTTCCAAGCTCACTTAAGCATGGACAGTTGTTCCTTCCATACTGTAAAAATTGCTGCTATTTAGATCACAGCGAAAAAAAAAGAAAAAAAACACCCTCTTTACGAGTCCTATTTATTTCTAATGCGGCGTTGATTTGTGACGCGCCGGGGCAGGACAGGACGTCGCCGCCAACAAGGAAAAGAGCCATTGGAGCCCTGAGGGGGAAATTCTGAGCAGTATATAAGGATGGAGATGATGATAACTCCAAATCGTAACGTCGGGTGAGCACCGCGGATTTATTGTTTATAATAGTTAGGCCGCGGCTGACGCAACGTCATGTTTAACATAACTGCTGGCAATAAATAGCAAGCATGCAGGAGCATTAGATACAGGATAACCAACTACAGAGCATAAATTATGGACAAATCCGGATCATGGAGGACTTCCGAGAGTACATGAATGTGCAATGCCTGAGGCCAGGACTGTTTATAAAGATGAAGGAATGAGTAATAATTAACCGCCGGCTATAAGACTTTGATGCAAATACCGAGGCAGACATTGACACATGACGATCGTGATGGACAGAATGACAGACAAACACAGACTTGCTTTTCTGAGTCCCAACCCAAGCTTAAAATGATCAGCTTTTGTTTATATGGTTTGAACCAGTGGTTCTCCAGTACTGGAATGCAGCCTCCATTCTTCGGGGGCCTCTAGCTAGCTGCAGAACCTCAAACTCCCACAGTGCATCTCAGCTCTCTATAGTGCCCCCTAAACCCCCCAGTGCCGCCAGGCAACCCGAGAGCCTTCAACCTCCACAATGCCCCCCAGCCTGCTGCAGAGCCCCTAACATCTCACAGTACCTCCCAGCTGCCAGTGTGGCCCCCAACCTACCAGAGTGGCCCACAGTGCCTCTGGGATCCCTGAAAGCCATACGCCTCCTCAGTGCCTTCTAGTTGAAGATTTAACTTGCAAAAAGGTGCTCCCCAGCTCCCAAAGTGCCCCCCAACATCCCAGAGAGAGGCCCACAGTGCTCACAGCTCCCCGAAGAGTCCTCAGTGTCCACAGTACATCGCAGCCTGCTGCCTCCAGGCCTTAATAGTGTCCCCCAACCTCCCAGAGTGTCCCCCATCCTCCCAGAGTGGCCCACAGTGCCCCCAGGCCCCCTGAGCGCCATCAGCCTCCACAGTACCCTTCCAGAGACAGATTCCTTAACCTCCAACAGTGGTCCCCAGCTCCCATAGTGTCCTTCAACCTCCCAGTGTGGTCCAAAGTGCCCCAGGCCTCCTGGGAGCCCTCAGCCTCCACAGTGCCCTCCCATCTGCAGATTCCTTAAACTTAAACTGTGCTCTCCAGCTCCCATAATGCTCCCCAACCTTCCAGAGAGTGGCCCACAGAGCCCTCACAGCTGTAGATTCCTTTTAGTAAAACCGTTTTACTGCCCCAACCTCTAGTGTGCACAAGCCCCTACTGGCTGGATCACCAGGTGAAAAGAAAGGTAAAAAGTCAAAAAAAAGGAAAGCTAGTGCAGCCACCACATCTAAGAATCTGTAAGCTGCAATATGTTACATTTTATTTTGGGTGTGGATATGCTCTAAGGCTGCAGACAGCAACAACAAACAGATCCAAGGCATGTCATCCTTCCTATTCGGCTTCATAAGTACATTACAATGAAATGTATTTGAGAACAATGTAGCATAATCTTCATCTTTCCTTCATGTGTCTGATGCTCCATAAGGTGACACCATAAACAATGACATCCCTCGTAACTTCAACCCTTATCAGGCAGCCCTATCCATCACTTCATAACATCCCACGTGCTTTACAAGGAAGCGCACACCAGCCGCCATCATCCGCTGATTTTTAAGGCGATATATATTTCCGTTTACAAGTATAATATCGCCTAATCGTTTATTTAACAAGAGGCGCCAAAGTAAAGTGGCTCACACAGACCTGAAAGATGTCCTCCATGCCGGGAGGCACATAAATTTGAAGGCGTCTGGTGTAAATAAAGGGTCCTGTCCGTTCCAACCACCAATAAATGTTTATATTGGATCTGTGTGATGATAAATTATACCAGGGACATACTGTATGGGGGAACGCCAATCTAGCGATAGAGGGCTGGTAGGGAGCTATAAGTGCTATGATAAACAAATGCCAAGAAGTAGACCTAATAGGCAGAACAATACAAGGGGAACAATCTGAAAGTTGGGTGATCTGTGGTCCAGAATAGGTCCAGTGATGTAAGATCAGAGATGGAAAGGGTTAATGTGTATCTTAAAGTAGTTGTAAAACTTTGACATAAAATATGAACAACGCATATTCCTCTATAGTGTTTACTTGCCTCAATTAAGAGCACTAAGTGTCATTTCTGTCTGCTGTTTCCTTCCTCTGCTATCAGCATGAATCAACTATACATTGCAGTCTGTAAGGCCATTATCATGGTGTCATATGTTCTTCCTCTGTTTTTTTACTTGATGCAGCCCTACTTGGTGCCCAAGCAGAGCAATGGGACGAGAATCCTTCTATGACAGTGGTCTCCAAACAGATGTGGCCCTTTGTTTGCCTTTATCTGGCCCTTGGGGCACTATTCCATCAACTGACACCATTTTCTACTCCCACTGGCCACAGTCCGGCACCCCCTAAATTATTATTATTATTATACAGGATTTATATAGCGCCAACAGTTTGCGCAGTGCTTTACAACGTGAGGGCAGACAGTAAAGTTACAATACAATTCAATACAGGAGGAATCAGAGGGCCCTGCTCAATAGAGCTTACAATCTAAGAGGGAGGGTCAAGTGATACAAAAGGTAGTAACTGTGGGGGGTGAGCTGCAGAAGAAAATTAAAGTACAGTTGATAGATGGGGGCAGGATAGGCTTCTCTGAAGAGAAAAGTTTTCAGGGATTGCCTAAAAGTGGATAGTGTTGGAGATAGTCGGACATATTGGGGTAGGGTATTCCAAAGAATGGGAGAGGCTCGGGAGAAGTCCTGGAGGCAAATATGGGAGGACGTGATGTGGGAGCTAGAGAGCAGGAAGTCTTTCGAGGAATGAAGAAAAGCTTGAAGCCTGAAGCCTAATACTGGACACTTTAGTGTGCCCCCTCAGGCGCACTTAACATGTTTACAATACATTGGCTAGTATTTTCATTCTGCTGTAATGACAACCCCAACTATCTGGAGCATCACATGTACGTTTTTTGTTAAACCCAATGGAGGCAGCCCATGGCTGCCTCGAATGCATTCCAACCACCCACAGCTTTCTAGACCTTTGCACACTAGAATGCAATCTATAGGTTTTTTATAATCCTTTCACATATTGTCTGCATTATGTCGTTCCCCCGCCTCTCCCCCTTCCGGTGCCCGATGTGGGTTCCATGGACCGTGGACCCGTCCTGGGGATGGGGGCTTCGTCGTTGCGTCTCTTCCTGGCAGGAAAGGAGGGGGGGCACAATTAAAGGGTCCGTGCCTCCTTTCTGCACCCTCGGGTGTATCATTTCCTGCCAGCGGCGCTTCGGATCACATCCGGACGCCGTGGCGTTGCGGGCACGCGATGCTGCGTGCGTGCACGTGACGTCACGACGTCACGCAATTACGGCGGATGTGACGGCCGTGCCGGGATATCCATCTTCCTGAACACCGGGGGAGCCACATGTGGAGTGCTAATCCCTGCTGGAGGAGGAGGGGGGGTGGGGACAGCCTGCGTGCACCTGCAGCCCAATTAGGCATCCAATTAGTGGCCAGCACTCTATTTATAATGACTAAGTAGATTGGGGATCTTCATTTAGTCCCTACCGTTCCATCAGACTGACCAACTGACCTAAACTCTGGAGACAGGTAATTACCAGTATCTGAACACATTGATGACGTGACGTGACATACCCTGTATTGTGGGTCCCTTTCACGTCATTCCTTCCTACTGTGACTAGTTACACCATTTTGAACAGTTTATATCTGATTTTACTTACTCTCAATACATGTTCACCTTTATGGCACTTCATTTTGTGTGTTTCTTTGTCTCACCCCTGTCCCAGTTTCTTCCTTTCTTGACACCTCATCACCCCCTTTTCCAGCACCCATGCATTCTCGCCAGTACACTATCACACACACCCATCTCTCACATATACACGGTTGGATTGTTTTCTTTGCTGATGTTTTTGCTTTCATTGCATTTTGATTGTTTTATTTGGCACCTTGCACTGCACCTCCCCATTTCCCCACCCTCATGCTTCCCTTCCACTCACATGCATCACCCCACCTGCACTATCTTCACACTTCACTAATCTGTCTCCTTTTTTCCTCTGGATCTTTTCGTCTTAAGCTTTTTTCCTTCACTCCCTATTCTTTTTTCCCTTTTCCCCCCTTAACCATCCCCCCTCCTTCCCGTTCTTTCTTTCCCATCCCTTTCCTTTCCCTCGGTTTTTTTTTTCCCTTCCCTTCCCTTGTATCCCTACCAGTCTGCCCGTCCCCTTCTTTCCTCACATGTTCTCCCCACATTCGCCTCATTCTTTATATTCCTATATCTTCACCCAACTTTGTCACTTATTTCACGGCCAACACATAGATACCACTATTTACTTATTACATTACATACTCTGATATACTGATATCTACATGTAGTCATATCTACCCTTGTTAACCCCCCCCCCCCTCTTTTTTTACCACCACCACTATTGGAATATCCATACAACGCTGACCCCAATAAGTACGGACAACATCAAACAAAATATTAAATAAATTATAAACAGAGTTATCCTTTTTTTTTTTTAAAAAAAAGTGACAATGATACATAGATTTCTATCCGTGCTAAACATAATGCTCTGATGGTACAGTTGTCTGTTGTTTGATGCTTTGACTGCAGGTCTCGCTCGCTTGCCCCCACGCCCCTCCCCAGTTTTGGGAAATATCCACTTGGTGTGACTCCTTGTAAGACACGCACGGACGATTAGCCCCCCTCTTTCCCCTGCTGACGTGGTGGACGGCCGGGGGCCCCTGTCGGGACCCGGTGGGGGAGCATCGGAGAATTATAAGCTCAGGAGAAACTGCTGAAACACAATGTGATTGGTAATTATACTGTTAAACATATATATATTATATTACATTTTTATGGTCACATCCATGAACTTTAATACGTAAATTTTGTTACAGCGCCTCAATCCTCTGAAGATGACCCAACGGGGTCGAAACGCGTCAGAATTATTACCCTATTATAGCGCTTGAGCATTGTATAAACTTGTGCCAGCTTCATTTGTGTTATCTCCTGTAGCACAGCTCTTATTTTAACCATTACGGTTAAGTTCTATGAAATAAAAAACCTTTTCAAGTAACAGCTTATTATTTTCATAATTTTTTGCTGCTTTAAAACCCCACGGGGGATATCTTCTTTTTCTTTTTGAAGCTTGAAGCCTGAAGGACAGTAAACTGACCCTTTGCTTAGAATGCTTGGAGACCCCTGCTCTATGACATCACTGGCCAAATGAGAAAGTGGCTTTACTCTTTATTAGGCAATATCTTAATAAATAGGGGTAGTACTTTTTAGGAAGGTGATGTCACACCTGTGCAGAAGAACTGTAGATGGCCAACCACACACAGCCATGTAGAAGATGAGTGTGCCTATCTGTTTGGTAGTTAAGAGAAGACAGTTGGACGGTCACATAGCTAATAAACATCTGTCTACAGCCAACGTTGTTGTAACTCGGAAGGAGTTAACCGAATAACAATCAACTCTCATTGATTTAATTTGGCTGAAAATTAGATTCCACTTGGCCATTTGTAGTTCCTTTTTCAACAGACTTTATAGAAGACAATCCCCGGGCTAATGTCTCTTGTCAACCGGCATCTGTTCCGGCACTACTGACAGACAACAAAGGCAGCTAACACCTGTCTTCTAACGAACGCCGCAAAAGAATTTGCCTTTCAAACTTTTCCTTGGTATTAATGGGTATTATAGCGCCAAAGTAAATTGTGTCTCGTCTGCTTCTGCTCCTCCATGTGCGTTTGTCGAGGACAAACATAACGAACAGCTGGAGGCTCGTCCTAATGATAGGGATTTCTGGAGTCACGTTCCGAGAACAGGCTAGGAACAAACAAATATTTGTGGAACTAATTACTGGTTTTTGATCTCCTCTCCATGGGAGGAATCCCTGTATTCCCCATTACCTGTGAAGTGACTTTTATGAGATCTATAAGTAATTAGCAACTTAAAGAGCAAATCAAAGTAAACAGCTAAACAAACGTCATAAACACATCTAAGAATTGATTTATGTGAAAGAAATGATTTCTGTACTGGGCCATCTGATCCATGTAACCTTTTGCCAACCGTGTAAAACAGGGGTCCCCAAACTTTCTAAACAAAGGGCCAGTTTACTGTCCCTCAGACTTTAGGGGGGGGGCAGACTGTGGCCAGCAGGAATAGAATCTTTTTCTGGCATCAGGGGGAGTAAACAGTGCCCCATCTTTGATAGTGGGGGTGGGAATAGTGCCCCATTGTTAGTGTCTATGGGAGAAATAGTGCCCGACTGTTGATGTCAGGAATTTTGCCCCATTTTTGTTGTCAGTGGGCAGAATAGTGTCTCATATCATTGGGATGATATCTGGCCCCTTGGCCACAGTTTGGAGACCCCTATGTACAACATATATTCAGAGGCAAAAAAAGTGGGCTTTAATGCCCAACCACTGCACAAAGGCAACGGGGGCCTGAGGTTGTGTGCAAAGAGTGCACTTACTGCATATTTAAAGCATATAATAAAGCTCTTGTTCACAGCTTCTGATTGGGAGTTAGTGGAACGGGTCCCAATCATCTGACCACTGTGAGAACCAATCGCAGTGGTCACATGATATAGAAGCCACACTGCCTCCCGGTGGCCATTAAAGTGGGCTTCAATGGCCAGGAGTTGGCAAAGCTTGAATATCATGTTTCACATGATATAGAAACAATGCCACCTCCTAGCTTTCAGGAGGACTCTGGATGGGTTTGCAGCATATTTTAGTGATGCTGTGCAACCTCCTTGCACAGTGGCTGAGTGGTTAGCACTTCTCCATTACAGCACTAATGTCCCCAGAGCAAAACCAGCATTGGCCAAGACACTATCTGCATGGGGTTTGCCTGTTCTCCTTGCACTTACGTGGGTTTCTTCTGGGTACTCTGGTTTCCTCCCACACTCCAAAAACATGACAGTAAGTTAATTGGCTCCAGTCCAAGAATGTGTCCATTTGAGATAGGGACCTTGAGGGCAGGGGCTGATGAGAATGTATAGCACATAAATTGATGGCGCTGTGTAAGGCTACATTCACACCTATGATGATGCTGTATTTAGAACAGCCCCTTCATTTCAATGGGCTGCCTTATGTGTGAAAATCGCACATCTGAAGCAATGTGCATTCAGATGCCATTAATTATAGGCATTGACATGCGCCTGCAAAAGGGACATGCATTTTTTTGTGCCTTGTGGCAAAGCATGCAATTTTGAAAGCGTTTTTGCAACGCACAGATATAAACCTTTAGGCAGCTGCAGGTTGACCTCCCTACATGGGCGGCACTGTTGCGTCTGCCTTGCAGGGAGAGTGGAGGATAAGAGGAATATTTATTCCTCTTAGGACTCAGCATGGCCATGGGGTGGCCTGCTGTCCGATTGGATGCTGCCACCCGGGTAACCCCACAGCCATCTTTGGTGAGGGCAGAGATTACAGAAAGCCCTGGCCCACTGCTGTTGGCGCACATTCTGCATGTAGCGAGGGTAGGGAGTAGGGTGAACCTAGTGTAGGGAAATGTTCCAGAGGAGTAGGGAGTAGGGATTGTTGCAGACTATTAACCCAAAAGACCCAATGTGTGAGCCACCATTTCAGGCTCTCAAGAGGGACACTTGACATCCACCTAGAGAGTGCCCGTCTGGGAAGGCGCTCGTCCCAGCTCCTATGATCACTGAATGTGTAAAAAAGGTCTCTCCATGAGTAAAAATGGGTGGGTGGAGTAAAACATGTTGGGGGCGTGGCCTGGCGAGGGTCCAGGCTGAGACTGCCATAAACTATCACACAGCAGGCTTTGACTTGACGTGCGGCTCCCGAAACACCTATCACTCTCTACCAAGGTCTCCCTATTGCCGCACATCTGTGCAATCCCATGGAACGATGGTTAGTGGCAACCTCAGCCTGGACTTAAACCAGGCTATGCCCCCAACATGTTTCACTCCACCCCTTGGAGCTTAATCATGGGGATGGGATTTTTGCAGACTACTTGGAAATATTTTCCGCTATTGTTCTTACTGCATCTGCCTGCCTACCACCCCTGTGCCAGGTACTGTCATCCTCAGACTGTTCCCCCCTGCTGTGAGTTCCGTCTGCTGTTGTGAGTGTTGCTGCTTGGTTTTTACTGTTGAAGAGATTCAATCATTGTATCTGGAACGGTTAACAATATATTCCATAGTCTCAACCACTGTGTCTGTCAAGTCTTCCCTTTTGGGTGTCTACCGCCTGGGTATTCCTCCACCCCTCAGCCTACAAACCTTGCCTTAATACCTGTTGTATAAATAAGGAGACTAGCCTTCATACAGCAACTGGTATTGGGTCGGGGCTAATGACTGCTTTAATAAATAATAAGGCTGGTGGGTGGAGTTGGGAATCTATGACCTGGGAAATCATAGCCAATCATACTAGGCGATTGACGACTAAATAATGTCATACAATCAATCGTCGGGATGCACAACAAAAACCCAAGCTCTTTCTATGCCGACTCTTCCCTTTGGACTAGACTACACATATAAATAAATTAGAGCCCCGATAGCATATCTTGAATCCCGCTTTGAACCTGGCCTTGTGTCAAATGTCTGGAAAAATGATAAATTATTTGTGATTGTCGACTACCCAAATTAAAAGTGGTAATGATGTTGAATCTTCCTGCTTACAGCGATTCATGTTATACAAGACTCCGAGATGCCTTCACTCCAGCCCATCTGCTCGGATGGCATGCTGCCTGTCAACACATTTATCTGTTTAACCAAGACGGAGGTGCCAACAGCAAAATCAGAAGATGAAAAGCAAGACGCACCAAGACAAAAATATATGTTGAGCTGTTCTTTGTTGGAACGCTGAAGTCTGCCAGATCCTAAAATAAAAGGACCTTGTCTATGACTATTAGAATTTCAAAGGCTATAATTTTAGTAACGCGTTATGTTTTTAATTTGTAATTAGGTGAAACATTACATAATATTTTATAGTATAGTATTTTTGTGTTTACTACTTACAGCCAGTAGATAGCTATCTCTATGCTACAACAACAGGCTGTCCCATGAAACAGACTTTTATTTGCAGGAGAGATCAGAATATACAGACTGCTAAAGGAGGGACACATCAATGCCCTCTCTTCTAGCAAAAACAACACCACCTGCTTCACAGGTCAATTCACAATGCTATAAAATATGTGTTATTTGCCATGGCTGCCTTTTTTCAGCTACCAAGTTGCTATTTTCTGTACTTACTGCTGGAAATAATCATTGCTGCAGGTTAGTAAATTGAGGGTTATAGTCAGTTATACACAGGCTAACAAAAAGCATGCCGGCAGTGCTAAGGTCTCTTATCAGAAATCCCAACTTTTGCTTTGGAAAAATGAGTGTCATGGATGAACATGTATTGGTAATAACACCAGAGATTGTTGATCCGGGGAATATCCTGTTGACTTTGGAGGATCAGAAAGAAGTTTATTGTTCCCCCTACTGGAGCAAATTCTACTATGCTTTATTGGGGTGTTTTTGCCTTCCCCTTTTTCTATTTAGTTTTTTTTATTGGTTGAATTTGATGGACTTGTGCCCTTTTTAAGTCTAACTATGTAACCTTGTACTAAATGTTTATTTGCAAAGTTGAGATTTTAGTTACATAGTTGGTGAGGTTGAAAAGAGACCATCAAGTCCAACCTGTGTGTGCTTTTATGTCAATAATACATTGTATACCTCTGTATGTTTTTTGATCGTTTATGTGCCTATCTATTAGTTTTTTTAAATTATCTATGCTCCCTGCTGAAACCACTGCTTATGGAAGAGAATTCCACATCCTTACCACTCTTACAGTAAAGAACCCTCTACGCAGTTTAAGATTAAACCGCTTTTCTTCTAATTTTAGTGAACGTGTCTTTTTAAGGTACCTTGCGCAGAAAAGTTTTATCCCTATTGTGGGGTCACCAGTACGGTATTTGTACATTGAAATCATATCCCCTCTCAAACATCTCTTCTCCAGAGAGAATAAGTTCAGTGCTCGTAATTTTTCCTCATAACTAAGATCCTCCTGTCTCTTAATTAGCTTTGTTGCCCTTCTCTGGACCCTCTCCAGTTCCAGCACATCCTTCCTGAGGACTGAAGCCCAAAACTGGATGGCATACTCCAGGTGCGGCCAGACCAGAGTCATGTAGAGTGGGAGAACTATCGTTTTATCTCTGGAGTTAATCCCCTTTTTAATGCATGCCAATATTGGCTTTGTTTACAGCAGCTTGGCATTGCATGTCATTGCTGAGCCTATCATCTACTAGGACCCCCAGGTCCTTTTCCATCATAGATTCCCCCAGAGGTTCTCCCCCTAGTGAATAGATTGCATTCATATTTTTGGCACCCAAATGCATTATTTTACATTTTTCTACATTAAACCCCATTTGCCATGTAGGTGCCCACCCCATTAATTTGTTCAGATCTTCTTGCAAGGTTTCCACATCCTGCGGAGAAATTATTGCCCTGCTTAGCTTAGTATCGTCCGCAAATACTGAGATTGAGCTGTTTAGCTCATCCTCCAGGTCGTTTATGAATAAATTAAATAGGATTGGTCCCAGGACAGAACCTAGGGGGACCCCACTTTCCACCCATGACCATTCCGAGTACTCCCCATTTATTACCACCCTCTGAACTCGCCAGTTTTCAATCCATATACTCACCCTATGGTCCATGCCAACAGACCTTAGTTTGTAAAGTAAAAGTTTATGGGGAACTGTATCGAATGCCTTTGCAAAATCCAGATACACCATGTCTACGGGCCTTCCTTTATCTAGATGGCAGCTCACCTCCTCCCAGAAGGTTAATAGATTGGGCTGGCAAGAACGATTCTTCATGAATCCATGCTGATTACTGCTAATGATACCGTTTTCATTACTAAAATCTTGTAAATAATCCCTTATCGTCCCCTAAGAGCTTGCATACTATTGACGTTAGGCTGGTGGGTTTGTAATTCCCAGGGATATATCTTGGTCCTTTTTTAAATATTGGTGCTACATTGGCTTTTCTCCAATCAGCTGGTACCATTCCAGTCAGTAGACTGTTCGTAAAAATGAGGAACAATGATCTGGCAATTACTTGACTGAGTTCCTTAAGGACCCTTGGGTGAAAGCCGAGTGACTTATTACTGTTAAGTTTTTCAAGTCTATTCCTAATTCTAACCACTGTTCGCCATGAGGGTGCTTCCTGTGATGTGTCATGAGGATAAACATTGCAGTTTTGGTTACTGAAGCACCCCTATTTTCCTCATGAAGACTGAGGAGAAGAATAATTTCAATACCTTTGCCATCTTTCCATCCTTTGTATAAATCAGTTTATACATAAAAAATATAAAAATTACTAAAATTAATTATATTTTCTCTTAAATGTTTCCACACAGTTATGCCCCCCCCCCCTATCTTATTAACAGGTCTGAACTTGTAGAAAAAACTGAGCACCCATGATGCAGCATAAT
This sequence comes from Aquarana catesbeiana, assembly GCF_042186555.1. Lineage (NCBI taxonomy): Eukaryota > Metazoa > Chordata > Amphibia > Anura > Ranidae > Aquarana > Aquarana catesbeiana. The sequence continues at coordinate 249,599,284 of NC_133333.1, forward strand.
CTTTCCTTGCTCTCATCCTCATTAAGACCCACCAAAACATGGCCCACTAACTGATTGGAACAGTTGAGGAAAGTGTGGCTCTGGACCTGCATGGTTATCCTAATGGTATTGTTATCATAAGGTACTGATGTTGGTATAAAATATCTGGTTCTGGGCAGGTGGCTTCTACACCCCAGAGGATCTCCACAGTCTTCTTGGCTTGTAGTGTAATGTTATGAGAATTGAAATTGAAGCGCCACACCGCTGCTAAGAGGCTTAGATACAACATTATCCCATTAAAAGTCAAGAGTACAATCCAAAAATTGGCTACACATTTCAGGGATCCAAGTGCCCTCTTCATCAGGGCTAGAAAAGACATGAGAAGATTTCCAAGAATGTAATAAGGCTGTATCTGGTCCTCTTAGTGGTGGAGTGGCACTTCAATTTTAATTCTCATTACATTACACCAAGTGGTTGTAGGATATCCTAACCCAATGCCCAACTCCAGTAAAAAAAAACTTTATTTAGGTTTGGACAGAACAGGGAAGGTTTAGGCTCCATAAAGGGAGTTCAAGCATATAGTCACATACTGGTCAATATAAATCACAAAGAGTATTATATACCAAATGTTTACTCAACAGATAGTAAAGCAGACAAATTATAATATAAAATATTCTATAGAAACACCACTTCAGAAAATAATATATATTAATGTTATTATCTAACTAGGCCATCTAAGTGTTTAAAAGTTTGACTCACCAGAAACCATTTTTTTACATGTTTTTTATAAAAACATCTTTTGGATTTGCATTAATAAAGGTGTTGTAACTGCATCTGTCAGGGAGTAGTTTGCTTTATTTTATTTTATTTTGTTCACCTTCCACTTTTTGAACCACCTTACATTATAATTGGTATGGAGTGGTTAATAAATCCAATTTTTATGGCATTTTTTGTTAGTGTTTTCATTCACATGTTCGAACATTGCAAAATTCTATTATGTATAAGTAAAACGTAAGGCTGTGATATTTTGTAACTCAATATATTTTATATGGAAATCCACTGTGCTGGTAGCTGGTGGAGTGTTCACTTTATTGAGATGCAAACATTACCACATGCCAACCATGAACATCACATGCTGCTTGAGATAAAATAAGTTGTAATCCACTGCGATCTGTCTTGGTGAGAAAATAAATCTTCCTTCAGGATGAAGACGTGTGGTTTGATTTATGGATTCAGCTTCCTAGATACTGACGAATATATGTCCCAAAAATGAAATAATGGACACGGCAGGTCTCCTGGATTAGAAGCTGCCATAATGTGTCCTCGGCTGCCCCGTGAGTGAAATCTTCCTTCTGAAAATGTGTTTAATATATGAATAAAGATGGCATGATTTCCAGATACAGACAAATACCTAGCTCCCAACTGTCCCTGATTTCATAGGACTGTCCCTGACTTGGAACAAAGTCCCCCTGTCCCTCTCTCCTCCTCATGTGTCCCTAATTTTGGTCTTATCTTTCAAAAACCAGTATAAAGGAATAGTAGTGGTAAAGAAAGCACTTGTGGGTTTAACCAATCATTTTTTTTTTGTGTAGTTCTCCATTAAGGGGGGCGTGGCAGGGGGTGTTTCCTATACCTACATACTTTTGCTAATAGGTATCCCTCATTCCCATCTCAAAAAATTGGGAGGAATGCAAATATATGTCCCAATAATTAAACAATGGACAAGGCAGATTTGTGGTTGAGAGCCACCAAACTATTCCCTCAAATGTTCCATGGATGATAAGCCTGGAAAGCAAATAAAACTGCTGAAATATAACATCTTGAAGTCAAGACAATTCACATGAACAATCAGGCTTAAGGCGTCTTAGCCCATTCACATGCCAGGTGTAAAAAGCGACTTTGTCTATGTATTTTTTTTTTTATACCATTGGAAGATTTCCCTTTTATTTCACTTCTAGCGACAACCCTAAATTTGGGATTTCCTTTCACATTCACTCTCAGGGATAACAGTAAACAGGACAAACGGAGAGGGTGAATCTCCCTAACAGGGGCCCAGACAGCAATATAAACCTGGCAAGGAGTCCAATCCTTCTCCACCCTATCTAATACAAAAAAGAAAAAAGAAAAAAAAAAACATTTGACTTTAATGAAATGTTTCTCAACTCCAGTCCTCAAGGCACCCAAACAGGTCATTTTTTCAGAATTTTCCTCAGATGAAACGGCTGTGGAAAATACTAAGGCAGTGAAACTGATCAAATCACCTGTGCAAAATAATAGAAGCCTGAAATTATGACCTGTTGGGGCGCCTTGAGGACAGGAGTTGAGAAACATTGCTTTAATATATACTAAACTGGATAAGAGTTGCCTCCACCTTGACCCTGAAGAAGTGACATGTTATGCCATGAAATGTGTTGATAGGGAACGCTAAACTTAATGAAGTCATATTCTGTGCAAGTGACAGGCCTCATCTTCTTCATTTGAAGATCTATAACAGTCTGGTGCTTCTGCTAGACACTACAGAGCAGCCATTATCAACCTGGCTTCCGTAATTTTTTAGCTGTCTATAAGGTGGGCATTCTTCCTACTGACCACCAATATAAGAAGAATTATTCCCACTGACAGCCAGTGTAAGGAGCATTCTTCTCATTTACCACCAATGTAAGGAGCATTCTTCCTAATGACCACAAATGCAGAAGCATTCTTCCCACTGATCACCAATGTAAGAAGCATTCTTCTCACTGATCACCAATGTAAGAAGCATTCTTCTCACTGATCACCAATGTAAGGAGTATTCTTCCCCCTGACCAAAAATGTAAGGAGCATTCTTCTCATTGACCACAAATGTAAAGAGCATTCTTCCCACTGACCCCCAGTGTAAGGAGCATTCTTCTTATTGGCCACCAATGTGAGGAGCATTCTTCCTACAGACCACCAATGTAAAGCGTACTCTTCCTACTGACCACCAATGTAAGGAGCATTCTTCCTAATGACAAGCAATGTAAGGAGCATTTATCCCACTGACCTCCAATGTAAGGAGTAATCTTCGCACTGACCTCCAATGTAAGGAGCATTTTTCCCACTGACCTCCAATGTAAGGAGCATTCTTCGCACTGACCTTCAATGTAAGGGACATTCTCTCCACTGACCACCAATGTAAGGAGCATTCATCCTACTGACTTCCAATGTAAGGAGCATTCTTCCCACTGACCTCCAATGTAAGGGACATTCTCTCCACTGACCACCAATATAAGGAACATTCTTCCCAATGACCACTAACGTAAGGAACATTCTTCCCACTGACCCCCAATGTAAAGAGTATTCTTCCCACTGACCACCAATATAAAATCCCCAGTCCAAGAGTTAAAGAATGACAGCTTCTAGCTTGGCTTTCTCACACAGGTTTCAAGCTTCATGACCGATTCCCTTTAAAGGATGAAGAGATCGGTATTATGCGTACAGCAGCAGGAAGGAACTTAAACAGCTGACGTCTGTTGTGTAACATGCCAAAAAGATTTTCTCTTCCTCTGCTGAACGCTTGCCAGAGCCCATAACTGCCATGAAAAGAACAAATACAGCCATTAAATATTGCAGTAAAATCAGATCATTCCAAAGCCTAATGGATCAGATTTATCATGTGCTGTGGCCAAATGGACAACATATTCCGCCTAGGATTTTAGCTCGGTTGTTGGGTGGGAAACCCCGGCGACAGTCAGGTGACCATGTCATGCTTTGTAAATTCCCATCCATTGTGTAAGTCTACAAATATCTCACATATACAGCGTGGATAAAGATTAGTTTACAACGCAAATGTTTCTCTTCCTGTGTGTTATTTTATGCAGGGTGGCTTTTCCTGTATTTGTTTTTTTTTTTCTTCTTTAACCTCTAACTTTCTGTTGGCAAGAGCTGGCCCTTTAGGCCTCATGCCTATGGCCGTCCAGAGGATGCAAAGCAATTGCTATATCTACAACTCATGATACATTAGTGGAATGGTCAGTGGGAAGAATGCTCCTTTCACTTGTGGTCATTGAGAAGAATTACCTCCTTATAGATAGCTAAAAAGATCAATGGTGTCAGTGGGAACTTATCTGAGAGTCAGAAATTGCTTGTTGCTCAAGGAACCCCTAACAACCTCTGGAGGAACCCTATAGTTCCATGAATCCCTGGTTGAGAAACCCTGCTTTAGAGGACCCTTTTAAATAATGTTCAGGTTTAAGGGAACCATTACTAAAACCATTTTAATAGAGGTCTTTGGGGAAAAACATCCATTACATAGGAAGAATGCCACCATAACAGACAGCTAAAAAGATCACTGGTGTCATGCCATGGGCTTTGCCAAGCGGTGTTGGCTCTAGAATTCTGAAGACACCATCAGATGGGAGGTCATTTAGCCACAACTCAAGGAACCTCTAGAAACCTCTGAGGGAACCCTAGGTTTATTTCCAAAGAACCCTGGTTGAGAATGGCTGCTGTACATGGTAGTGTGCCAAGGTTTGCATAAAGCACCCACCCATACACTATCTGCGTTCACAGCACACGGGTGCTTTATGAAACCCTCAACACACAACCACGCACAGCCACCTCTTGTAATGCATGTCAATAGACATGTCAGACCTTGTATTATCACTCCAAGCAAGAGTGCATTATGCTTCTCTGCTGTTGCTCAAGAATATGGTAAGAGGCCTCTATGACAACGCCCCCAGTGGGTGGGGTGAAATGCGTCAGTGGGTGGGGTCAGTGGAGCAGCACTAGTTGAGGCAGTAATATACACTGTACATGGAGTGGGCTGGGTGAGCGGCGTCCTAAACCTTTTCTACTGGCATCTCAATAGGCGGTTGTACCTGCCGGCAGTGGTTCCTAGGAATTTCCTAATGCAGGTTCTGTATGGCCGTGTGCATGAAGCCTAAAGGGACCCTAACACTGGAGACATCTCAGCTTCCTAATCATGTGATTATCATAGTTGCCTGTCACATGATTGAGAGCTTGTCCTACCAGCTTCCAATCGTAAACAGTGACTGGGAGGTGTCAGTGACAGTGAGATCACAGTCCTGATTGAGTATGCTACCAGCACAATGCTGGTTGTATGCAAATATGTGACAGCACAATGTCAAAGCTCACCGCCATGCTTTTGCTGCAAAATTCACCTTCAATCCAGAGATTTCCTCTATAGAATTTTTTACTGCTCAGTCTGATGTCCAGCAATATTCAACCTACTTCCTCGGAACCCAGGTTGCCCTGGATCTACTCCCAGCCTTTTATTATTATAAAACTGACTTTTGATGCAATATTCAGCTTCAATTCAGAGATTTCACTTGTAGTACTTTTTTCTCTCACTAGATGCCCTCAGTCTAAGCCCAGGTCACCCCGGACTTGCCCCCAACCTGTGACTGAACAGTAAAAGGAGAAGCAACACAGTGATGAGCTAATTTCTTTGTCACTCTGCTCTCTTTTCCTATCAGCATGCTTCTTGTCAGCACTTGAACTGATTGGCTCATTGTGCTGCTTCTTCCTCTCACACTCTATCCCTGCTGTACAGGAAATTCAAAAGGCTCACAGATCACATTCAGGAACCTATTCTGCTTGTATTTAAAACATGCATTTATTGATGTTATAACGATTACAGAGCTGCATTAATTTGTGCCTTTTATACTTTTTAATAAAAGCAATTATCTCTTCAAGCTCGAGTTGGATTAAAAGAAAAGTCGCCTTAGACATAATTTTAATCTGTTTGCAACTTTTGTATTTGGGTTCTACCGCAGCACGAAGCAGCTCTCTCTACATACTTCCTAACATACGCTTGTTTCACCTTCCCGCTGACACGCAATAATACCTTCCATCACACGCGACAAGGCGGGACTATCGGTTACAGCAAAGATTTGGCGTTCGGGACGCAGTTAGCGCTATTTTAGTAATCCCACCATACAACTGCACAGACTAATTCGCTCATCGTTGTAAAATCTGTTTAATTTGTCTCCCCTTCCGATACGCGAAATGATGTAAAATCACATGTGACAAGTCGGGACGATCAATTACAGAACAGACTTGGCGCAAGGCGCGCGGTTCGTGTAGCAGACGATGCCAAAGCCTGAACTCCTCGGGGAATGCCCTCCTAAAATGGTAGAAATCTGATTTGTGCTTGAACAGAGTCCTCAGCAATCACACATCTGTTCCCACTAGTTCCTAAAATATTAAAGTGACTCACACAAAACCAAATTGCGCTGTTTAGAAAACAGTAGTTGGATGCGACGTTTGGCAAGAGCGGGGAGGGTTTTTAGCAATTTCGTCTACGTTTACTGGAGACAGGCTTTTTATTTAAGCCTACACAGTCATTAGATTTTGTACTTAAAGGGCCAGAAAACTTTCAAGAGCAAATTTACTGACGTTATAACAGGACAATACGGCTAAAATGCACATTAAGCCACATATTTTTTTTTCCCTGCAGTGTGGCACACACCCTCAAAACTAACACCAGGTGCAATAAAAAAGTGAGCACACAAAAAAGTGTACAGGGTGTATACATGGTCCTCCTCCAAAGAGAAAGATCCCTGATTCCCCCGGGGCACAAGACTCCTGATGAGGACTGGGGTACTCATGGCCGAAAACAGGTGGACTCCATTCTTCAGGGGACCTAACGAGGCAAGGTGCACTCAAGTATTAGGTAGGGTTCCCCCTGAAGTAAGACCCCATGGGAGAGGGAGAACCTGACCATAAGGCCATGTCCCCTTCCCTCCAAAGACTTTCAGGACAAGTCTAAGGACCTACACCCTACTAATTGGAAGTGAGTAAAGTGCATCCGTGCTGTGCAAAAAAGTGCAAAATAAATAAGAGCTTTGGTGGTGCCAAAGTGCTAGACAATGGCTGGACTTCCGGCCAGGCACATGATAAAGTACATTAAAGTAGAACTAAAGCCAAAAGAGTAAGGGAGGGTTATAACTTATGTCAGTTTTTTAATTTTTTTTTTAGCCATTTTTGGGTCCCATTAAGAAGATTTCCCTTCACTGCCTGTCCCATAGCCACAACAGGAAGTGAGAGGAAATCCCTCCAAAGTGAGGGAAATCCCTAGTTTGTCACCAGAATCGGTGTCCCTCCCCATTGAATGATTTCCTGGTGACAACCCAAAATTTGGGATTTTCTTTGACTTTCACTCTTGGAAATAGTGGTCACCAATCGACAAATGGACAAAAAAGGGGGCGAATCTCCCCAACGTCGCCACATACAGCAGTAAAAACATGACAGATGTTCTACTCCCTTTTCACTTAATCCAGAATGAAAAAAACATGTTTTGCCTTCAGTTATAATTCAGTTGTATTATATTATACTGGATGAGAGTTGCTTCCCTATTGACCCTGGAGAAGCGACATGTTATATTATGGAACGTGTTAATAGTGTATGATGGACATTTTAATAAAGCAAGATGACAGGCCTCTACTTAATTTGAATACCTACAACAGTCTGGTGCTTATGCCAGACTCTCCAGAGTAGCCATTCTCAATCAGATTTCTGTGGAACTCCAGGGCTCCTCAAGAGGTTGCTAATGGTTCCTTGAGCTGTACCTGATTAACCTACTATCTGATGGTTCCTGCATAGCTCCAGGTCTAACATCATTATGCATAGCCAGCTGCATGAACTCAATGATCTTTTTAGCTGTCTGTAAGGTGGGCATTCTTTCTATTGACCATCAATATATATAGAACTCTACCCAGTGCCCACCAATGGAAGGAGCATTCTTCCCACTGACCACCATTGTAAGGGACATTCTTCTCATTAACCACCAATGTAAGGAGCATTCTTTCCACTGATCACCAATGTAAGGAGCATTCTTCTCATTGACCATCAATGTAAGGTGCTACCTTGTCAACCCCTACTTCTGTGGCTGCCATTGTAAAATACCCTGTGCTTTAAGGTAAAGGGAAGGATATGACCTCCTTTAATGATACAGTTGATGAGGATAGTGGCCAATCTCTAGACCTGAGCACTCTCACATAATGAAGGTGACAATGTTAACACCTCCTCAAAAATCTGATACCAGGTATTTTGGTAAGGGCTTCAATGAAGGAAGGAGTGAAAAAGGGTATTAAAAATGGAATTATACAGTGGTCAGGCAGGGTGGGCTTTAGACAAACTCTGCTGCCTTACCCTGCATGGGTAAGGTGACAGGGTCTCTTTAAGACCAATTAATTTTGTAAGGCACCAGGGGTTATGAGCTCTTCTAATGCCGCGTACACACGAGCGGACTTTTCGACCGGACTGGTCCGACGGTCTATCTACTTTCGGCGGACTTCAGACGGACTTTCAGAACAAACGGACTTGCCTACACAGGATCACACCAAAGTCTGACAGATTCGTACGTGATGACATGCGACCGGACTAAAATAAGGAAGTTGATAGCCAGTAGCCAATAGCTGCCCTAGCGTCGGTTTTCGTCAGTCGGACTAGCATACAGACGAGCGGACTTTTCGATAGGAATTGGGTCCAGCGGAGTTCCGACGTAAAGATGTGAAACATGTTCCAAATCTAAAGTCTGTCAGATTTTCGACCGAAAAAGTCCGCTGCAGGTCCGATGAAGCCCACACACGGTCGAAATGTCCGCCGGATTCGGTCCGTCAGACCAGTCCGGTCGAAAAGTCCGCTCGTGTGTACGCGGCATAAATCCTTTTTGGAGTGCTCTGTGTACTGGTGCGACCGATTACTAAAAGTATTCTGGTAGTGGCAGCTGTTGGTAAAATGTGATATCTTGACTCTCCTAGTGAAACATTGTGATGCCCTATAGAGCAAGTGGGGATCCACAAATTAATTTAATTAATTAATTAATTTATTAATTTGCAAATTAATTGAAGTGTTTTGTTTTTTTTTTACTCTTGGTTATTTTTTTTTTTTTTATGCAACACTAGAAAAAACAAACAAAATGAGTAAAAAATATTATTGCTTTTATATATTTTTTTGTTTCCTGTAACTGATCACATGGGCAGGTCAAAAGATGAGTTTTTAATTTCTACATAAGCGCTTTAAAATACATTGTAACAATCATTTTTATAAAGTATTTATGAATGAAGCCTGCAAAGACGTTTGTAGACTTTATTCACACAAGAGCCCATGTTAATGCTAATAACAGGGTACTGTCGTTACACTGGGCAGCGTGGATTCAGCACTGAGAGAGGACAGTTGGGGGCTTTGCAGTAGATCTTCATGCATCATTTAACATATAACAGCATTTTTAGTGCAGTTATTTTTTTATTCTAACCCACCCTGCCTCCAGCTCCCCTGCCTGCCTTTAACTCCCTGCTCCTGATTCAGGGATTCGGCTGCATGGCCTCCTCATCACCAGTGGAGAGGGGGCTGAGGGCACGCTTAGAAACTAAAAGGTAATTTTGATTGGTTGGCGCAGACTACACTTCCATTTTCGGGTCTCTTTGCTAGTATTTATTTTTATACAGCAAAAAAAAGACATGTCCTTTGGCTACCAATTTCTTTAAAACCAATTACTACTATCCCTTAAGAAGGAGGGTGACCCAGGCCGGAGATATGCGGGCGTCCCTGCCAATAGTTAATGAGTTAAAGATAACGGATAGCAAACAATTAGCGGCATAAATCTGAGGTTTGAGGAAGGCCAAAATCATCAGCAGATTGAGCAGTAAAAAACAGATAAAGCACAACAGATGTTCCTCACTTAATTTAGTCTTCTAGGATCCTGTCCAGACGAGACTCCGAACGGCCCCAATAATGAAACATTTACATTTTTTAGCTTTGGAGTTTGTAAATAATCATCAGTTAGCGAAGACATGGAACAGAACTGGGTGGAGACTGGCACCTGCCGTGACAAAGCTGCACTAATTAGATCTGTCTGTGGAGCATACGTGGATTAGCGGGAGGGCGGAAGCCAATAAGAGTCGGAGAGGACCTTCTGAGAACTTGGCAAGGCTGCGACCATTTGTTTGGCTGTTGCTTTTTTATGGTTTGAAATAGAGGGCCAAAGTGTCAGACATTTAAAAAGAAAAAAGGAACAGCTTGCTTTTCCTTATCCTGTATAAAGTGCAAGAGGCAAAGCACTGAGTGCAATCACAAACAGCCATTAAGAATCCAACATGGTGGGCTTCTGAAAGTTGGATGAATGCCCTGATGGAAGGATGGGTTCCATAGATTGATGGAACCTAGCAGAAATTAAGAATGTTGGCAGCGTCAAACCCTGGGGAGAGGCGGTTCATTGGCTGCATCTGCTGACCTCTATTCTGAAAATACTAGTTCCCTGGTTGTCTTGAGGACTCAATGCTATTGGTGTGCTTTAAGTCACTGATCAAAAACCAGTAGGGAGGTGAGCACAGTAAAGCTTTGTCTTTACTATGTCTTTCCAGATTGGCACGCTTGTTCCAGGTCAGTGGTTTACTGAAATCACTGGATAGGCATGACAGTTAGGTAACTACTATAAGAAGTATAGTAAACATTTTCTATTGGCTGCTACATGTACAGTTTAGCTTGTAAAGTATAATATATGGCCAAACATCAATGGACACCCCTCAAAATGATTAAATGTAGGTGTTTTCAGTAACTGATAACGATACAGCATACAAAGATATACAAGATTTCAAATTTTGTGTCAACAGTTTGGGGAGGGCCCTTTTCTGTTCCAGCATGACTGTGTCCCTGTGTGTGCCCAAAGCCAGCACCATAAAGATATGGTTTGATGAGTTTGCTGTGGAGGAACTCAAATGGTCATATCTTCTCATCCAACTTCATGACATGACCGCACCTCTGGTGAATGGCCACAAATTTTTATAAACACGTTCCAAAATCCAGTGGAAAGCCTTCCCAAAAGAATGGAGGCCTTTGAAGCCTCAAGAATCGAGGAGAAGGGAGTTGACTCTATATTAACGTTACAGCATATGAAGACATACAAGATTTCCAAACTTGTGACAACAGTTTGATGAAGACCTTTTTCTGTTCAAGCATGACTGTGTCCTTGTGTCCAAAGCCAGCTCCATAAAGACATGGTTCGATGAGTTTGGTGTGGAGGAACTTGAGTGGTCTTCAAAGAACCCTGACCTCAAGCCTACTGAACACCTTTGGAATGAAAAAAAGTCAGGTCTTCTCATCCAACTTCAGGACATGACCTGACCTCTGGTGAATAGGCACACATTTTTATAAACACGTTCCACAGTCCAGTGGAAAGCCTTCCCAAAAGAATAGAGGCCTTTAAAGCCTAAAAAACAGAGAGGAGAGGGGAGTTGACTCCATATTAATGTTACAGAATAGAAAGACATACAATATTTCCAAACTTGTGACAACAGTTTGGGGAAGGCCCTTTTCTGTTCCATCATGAGTGTGTCCCTGTGTGTGCCCAAAGTCAGCTCCATAAAGACATGGTTTGACGAGTTTGGTGTGGAGGAACTTAAGTGTCTTGAAACCTACTGAACACCTTTGGGATGAAGCGGGATGCCAATTGTGAGCCAGGTCTTCTTATCCAACAGCAGTACCTGACCTCACCTCTGCTGAATGGGCATACATTTTCCTAAACACTGTCTAAAATTTTGTGGAAAGTCTTCTTAGATTAGTGGAGGCCATTAAAGCCACAAAAAGGAAGGGGAAGTGACTCTACACTAATGCCCATGGTTTTGAAAAAGATTATATCAGTGGTCATCTGGATCAGGCTGAAGATTTCCCCTTTATTCCTGTTCCAGTAACAACCGTAAAAGTTTGAATTTCTACTTACTTTCTGTCCAGGTGACATTGGTCACCAAGACAAAAAGGAAGAGATTTGTCAATTAAATAAAAAATAAAAAAACTCACCTAACCCTTTCTTACTTTTCTTTCTTTATCCAAAACTGAAATAAAAGTTTACATTTTGATACAGTTGGAAGCTGAATTTTTTTTCAAATAAAGCCTTTCCATTTTCAGTACATAACTTTTTATAGACTTAGTGATGTCATCACTAGAGATGTGCACAACGAAAAAAAATTTGTTTTGTTTACTTTCGGATTAATTTGTTATCTTAATAATTTTGTTCAGTCTTATTTACTGTATTATGTTAGAATGACTTGTTTTCGGAACTTGTTTCGTATGTTTGGATTCGGTTTTTATAGTCGTTATTTATTAAGTAATTCAAATTTCGGAAGACGTCTATATTCATTCTATTTTCACCAATTCTATGTTTTTCTATTCTATTTTTTTCTATTCTGATCATCATCTTATTTCACTTTTTTTACCTTACTGTATTTATTGCAATATGTTTCCATTTCGAATTTTAATTCATTCTTGAATTTTTCTAGTTCAATTAAATTTTCAAATTTTTCTAAACTAAATTCATTTTCAAATTTCATTACATTATTTTGTTTCATTGTAATTTATTTCAGATTAGTTGAAATTCATTACTATTGTGATTTGGAAATTCGGATACATCCAAAACTCTTGAATAATGAAAATTTTGTCCAAATTTCGATTCTTAACGAAACAAATTGCACATGTCTAGTCTTCACTGGGGCTCTGTGCTTCTCTGACATGCAGGCAGATCATTGCTGGCTGGAGGGGCCAGCAGGGTGCTGTATATAGCTTCCTAAAAAACATACTTCCGTACTCCTCTCAAGAGCCCCTTAGTCCTGATACAAACAGTGGACTGGCTTTTGGGAGGAGTTGAAAATTTAAAAATGCGTTGATGGGTGGATGTCGGTCTGGAATGTCCTACGAAATGTGATGCTGAGCCACCATGATTGAAAAAAAATGAAAATCCAATGAATGAATGGAGTGTGTCAGGGAACACGAGGCTGAGAAGATGATGCTGGGCATCCTCCAGCCAGGAAATGAGGCGGGGCTCTATCTGACTTGCTGCAGCTTTCAATGCACATTGTGAGAAGCTCACAGTGTGCAGTGAAATCAGAGTAAGCCATTTCAGTCCAGGAAAGGAGCCGGTACAACTGTGCAAGACTGAAGACTCAAATGGTCAGGTCTTCTCATCCAACTTTAGGACATGACCGCACCTCTGGTGAATGGCCACACATTTTTATAAACACGCTCCAAAATCCAGTGGAAAGCGTTCCCAAAAGAGTGGAGGCCTTTGAAGCCTCAAGAATCAAGGAGAGGGGAGTTGACTCTATATTAATGTTACAGCATATGAAGACATACAAGATTTCCAAACTTGTGACAACAGTTTGGTGAAGACCTTTTTCTGTTCCAGCATGACTGTGCTCCTGTGCCCAAAGCCAGCTCCATAAAGACATGGTTCGATGAGTTTGATGTGGAGGAACTTGAGTGGTCTTCAAAGAACCCTGACCTCAACTCTACTGAACAACTTTGGAATGAATTGGGACACCAATTGTAAGTCAGGTCTTCTCATCCAACTGCAGGACATGACCTCACCTCTGGTCTTGAGCCCCAGTGAAGGCCGGAGGTCAGCTTCTGATTGGTGAACGTGTGGCATCATTCAATCATCCCTTTTCTCGAAGACAGAATTCTTCACAGTTTTACCAGCAAGACTTTTTTTTTTTTTTAGCTTTTTTTATTTTAATAAACTGTCTAATTTCTCTTGCAGCCAAAAGTAAAGTAATTAAAGGAAAATAAAATATTAATTTGTAAAGCTGATTCTCAGACTTAATCTTAATATTGGCAGGAAAAAGGTTACAAAACCCCCGGCTTAGAGCGTCTGGCTCCGATGTCCCCCCCTCACCACTGCATCAGTGGGCGCCAGCGTCTGCGTGCCGCTAATCCTGTGAACATTTACAATACCATCTTCAATTTCCTCTCCGTGATCATACGGAAAGCTCTTTATGTGCCATTTACTCTACCGCCGCGTCTTTCCGTTAACTCGTAAATAGAGAGCAGCGGAAACATTTTATCACGGTTATGGAGACGACCTACTGTAAATTTATGGCGGCCTATATCTTTAATGGGGAGACAATGCATAAAAGTGATGGCTGAAGATGAAGGAATTTAAAATTGTATTTGTTTATTCATAACAACTTTTTTTTATATTTGGTACTTTGAACAAATATATTAAAAAAAAAAAAAACACAAAAAAAATATTTTATGAAGCGGTGACTGATTTGGTACACGTTGAACACCAGTAAGATTCAGCAAATGTACTATGTATACTTACATCATTATATACAGAGTACAATTCAATAGTGGTGGCCAAATACACTTTGATAAACGATCAATTTCTTCTCTGATTGATGTATTCTGATAGGAATAATCGATCAATAGCTCACAACCCATTCATTTGATATGTCATGCATAGGGAAATGGATTTTGATCAATAGTTAACCACTTGACTTCTGGAAGATTTACCCCCCTTTCATGGCCAGACTGCAATATTGCGGCGGAAATTCGGACACTAAGGGCCGGTTCTCCCTGGTCCGATATACGTTCCGACTTCGAAAGCATAAGTCGCATGACATGTCAAAAACAATGGTTCCCTATGAAAGCCGTCTTAACTGGTCCGACTTGTGTGGGTCCGACTCTGAAAAAGGTTCCTGCACTACTTTGGTCTGATTTGGGCACGATTTCAGCCCATTGATTTGATTGTAAGGCGCATCCAACCCGGATCATCACCTTAACTGATCCGACTTGTGGCATGCGACTTGTGCTCTGAAGATCTTGCAAAGGAACCCCATGCAAAAAAAAGGGCGTGGGGGCCCCCCCAAACCATACAGACCCTTCAGTCTTGTATGGATTACGAGCGGAACCCCACGCATAAAAAAAAAAAGCGTGGTGTCCCCCCAAAATCCATACAAGACCCTTATCCGAGCATGCAGCCTGGCAGGTCAGGAAAGGGGGGGGGGGGGGACGAGCGGGTGCCCCCCCCAGGACCATACCAGGCACGGGGTTCCCTTTCAAGAACCATACCAGACTCAAACGACCTGGTATGGATCTGGTGGGGGGGGGACACCACGCCATTTGTTTTTTTATAAATGTGGCGTGAGATTTCCTCCATATCAGAAGCAAAGGAATTGTTTTAATTGGTCAAAGGACAAGTCGCAATCTTCTCAAAGTCGGATTAAACTCGGATCCTGTTCATTGAAGTCACATAGAAGTCAGGCCTGAAGTCGCAGGGCAAAGTAAGAATGGAGGTCGTGCCACTTTCCATGTTGGAGAAGTGTGAACTCGGCCTAACTGACACTTTTGATAATTTGTGGGAACCAGTGACATTAATACAGTGATCAGTGCTAAAAAAATATGCACTGTCACTGTATAATGACACTGGCTGGGACGGGGTTAAAATCAGGGTCGATCAAAGGGTTAACTGTGTGCCTAGCCTGTGTTTTTCTACAGCGTGGAAGGATCCATGCCTTCCCTCCCGAAAGAACGGCAATCTGCCTTGTTTACATAGGCAGACCACCGTTCTGCCTCTCTGCTGGATCATCGGCACCAGCTGTGTGTGATCACAGCGGGAGAGAGCTGCCGGCGGCGTGCATGTGCGCTCCTACCCTGAAGAGCTGGATCACGCATATATGAAGTAAAACTGATATAGGGCGGCCCTTAAGTAGTTAAGATACAAACGTCATTTGTGAGCTTATGTTCTCAATCGCATCTCTGTTTTCACCATGCAATCTCATATCCATCTGATTGATTGAAAAACGATCATGAACAAAAGCATCTCATTGCTACTGATCAAGACAAAATGATCAATCGTTTTCTGCCCTGGCTGCTCGACTAATCAAATCCAATCTACATTGGGTCAAAATGGATAGGAAAGGAATCCTTTTATAAGTTAATTTCACTGATGGGGTGCGTGGTCATGGATGACTGGTGGATTGACTGGTCCCTCCCTTTCCTTTTTTCTTTCGCACTTTCACCTCTCTGCTATCCTTTATTCCCTAACATTTTCTGTCTTTGTGCGACCCAAGTGGTCGTTTTTTCCCATCACCTCTTTTTTTTTTACACAAACGGCACTTGCCTGGTAAAAAAGTCACACGGGGTACGGTGACTTCCTAGCACCCGGTACTCAGGGTCACCTCTTCATACATATATCTGTCTCCTCTGTATGTTCTGGTTGATACTGTTTTGAATTTTCTGTGGAATTGTTCCATTATAGTTTTACCAGAGTTGTGGTTTCTGTACTTACCGTGTGGTGCTTTGAAATAAAGTATTGAAAAAAAAATTAATCGGAAAGGAAGTTATGGATATTCAATTATTCATAATGTATTCCTATTTTTATTGCTATTTTATCTGTAATGTGCTAATATGATGTATTTGATGTATTATGATGTATTTTAGTAGTCAGTATTTTTACTCAGTTTGGACACCTACCTACAGTTCTTTTGTAATACTTTGTTTTGGGGCTCCTGTTCTTAGGTTGGCCCTATGTTGGTTTTCGTTTTTTTTATTTTTAGGGTTTTGGGTTAGGACATTGTGCAGGCCGTCCGGAAACCCATATTAAGATGGCTGAATCCCTACTTATGATTTAAGTAAAGATGGCAGATCCATCACTTTCGGATCTACATAAATATGGCCGCTGAGCCACTTCCGAGTCTCCAGTAAGATGGCTCCATCCTTACTTCTGGTTTAAGTAAAGATGGCCGATCCATCTTTCGGGTCTACATAAATATGGCCGCTAAGCCACTTCCGAGTCTCCAGTAAGATGGCTGAATCCTTACTTCTGTATTAAGTAAAGATGGCCAATCCATCACTTCTGGGTCTACATATATATGGCCCCTAAGCCACTTTGGAGTCTCCAGTAAGATTGCTGAATCCTTACTTCTGTTTTAAGTAAAGATGGCCAATCCATCACTTCTGGGTCTACATACATATGGCCACTAAGCCACTTCCGAGTCTCCAGTAAGATGGCTGAATCCTTACTTCTGGTTTAAGTAAAGATGGCAGATCCATCACTTCCAGGTCTACATAAATATGGCCGCTAAGCCACTTCCGAGTCTCCAATAAGACGGCTAAATCCTTACTTCTGTTTTAAGTAAAGATGGCCGATCCATCACTTTCAGGTCTACATACATATGGCCACTAAGCCACTTCCGAGTCTCCAGTAAGATGGCCGAATTACCGCTTCCGGTGGTGGCAATATAATATTAACATTGAACACCTGTGATTGGGTGGGCCAAAATGAATATAACAAACTATACTTCTGTAATCCACAGGAGATGTACAACCGAACAAGCTTTGGCTGTACTTCTCCTTTAATTTTCTGTTTTGCCTGGAATTTCTCCTTCAACCAAGTAACTGGTCAACATAAAACTGAGTGCTTCTGAAATTTTATCCTTTTTCAGTATGGACTGGATTGGGGGTCATTATTGTTCTTTAAAAGCAAACACAAGACCGGATGTTCTCATCAGCGGGAAGGAGAGAATGGCCATAAATTCTCTTTAAATGCTTTCAGTGTTTTTCACTTGCAGTTTCCGCGTTCAAGCGAATTGAAGACGCCATAATTCATAGGTGCCGTCTTCTCAGCAACATGTACCTACAGCAGATTCCTCTCCTGTAAATAGTCAAGTGGGGCTAAGTAAAAAGATGTCCTTATGGGCTGACTCACTGTGATAACCATCAAAATTTACTGCTGGAGACAATATAGTAGCACTTCATAATAAGAGGAATGAGGCAGTCAACATGATGCTGTATTCTCTGCCAAGTTTCCACCTGTTATTATCTGGTCCATACATCTGTCTGTATCTGATGTGTCTCCGATCTTTCTTTTGTCCAGGTCATCTACGTCTCTATCTATCTATGCATGCAGTATCTCTCTCTTAGTTGCCTTGATCATTTCATCACATATCAAAGTCCTAGTGACACACTTCTATCTATCTATCTATCTATCTATCTATCTATCTATCTATCTATCTATCTATCTATCTATCTATCTATCTATCTATCTATCTATCTATCTATGGTTATACAGCTACAGCATTTATCTAAATATATTATTATTATTATACAGGATTTATATAATGCCGACAGTTTGTACAGCGATTTACAATATAAGGTAGACAGCACAGTGATAATACAATTCAATACAATTGCGTAAACTGTTGGCGCTTTATAAATCCTGAATAATAATAATAATAATAATACAAGAGGGTCAGGAGAGCCCTGCTTGTAAGGGTGGGCAGGAGGGGCGGCTGCCCTGGGCACTGTGGTATAATGTAAGGTAGGGGGCACCACAAGGAGATTAGGTGGAGGGGATTTGTGTTGGAAGAGGGATTTGGGTAGTGGCAGGGGGTAAGTAATATTCTAGGAGGGGAAATTGAGATGGGGGGGAATTGCTAAGAGTGGTGATCTAGGGGAATTTTTGTTGGGAGGGAGGGATTTTAGGGTGAGGGAGGGGGAGAAGATGTGTACTAGGAGGGGACATTTTAGGGGTAGAGGATTTAAGCTGGGGGGATTTGGGGATTAGGGGGCAAAGATTTGTGCTGAGAGAGGGCGTTTTAGCAGGGGGGCAGATTTGTACTGGGAGGAAGGGGGATTTAGGCTTAGGGGGTAAGTATTCAGAATAGTACTCAGTGATTTTGTGGGGGCAATGCTGATGACATGTAACTACACATCTTGGGGGGGGGGGGGAGCAGTTTGGCATGTTCACGCTGGGCTCTAGATGACCTTGACCCGGCACTGCTTGTAAGAACTTAAAATCTAAAGGGAAGGGCAAGTGATATGTATTAAATATGAATTCCAGGTATCCAGGTATATTTTAACTGCTTGCTGACTGCCTCACATATGAGTATGGCAGTAGAGCGGCTCACCTGTGCTCACCTAGTATGTGTTTCAACACCTCCAGGTAGGGGGCACGCGTGTCACATTGATGATTACGTGAGTCACACATGATTAGACACAGCACAAGCCAATCAGCGGGTGCCGGCCAATTCATGACCGCCAACACCCGCTAATCGGCGAGAAGTAAGACAGGACAGAGCTCTGCCTATGTAAACAATACAGAGATCTGTCCTGTCAGCTGGGATGTGCCGGTTTTTGTTTCCCTGCAAAGCACATGCCTTAGTAAAAGTACCTCACATAGTGCACACACCAAGCACTGTTAGGCATACATTTAACCCTTTGTTCGCAAAGGATTTTTAACCTCTTCCCAGCCAGTGTCATTAGTATAGTGACAGTGCATATTTTTAGCACTGATTATTAGTGTCACTGGTTCCCATAAAGTATCAAAAGTGTCAGTTAGTGTCAGATTGTCCGCCATACTGTCACAGTCTATAAGTCGCTGATTGCCACCATTACTAGTATAAAAAGAAAAAAAATCCAGTATACAGTATATCCCATAGTTTGTAGGCGCTATAACGTTCGCGTAAACCAATTAATATACGCTTATTGGGATTTTTTTAACCAAAAAAATGTAGCAGAATACTTATTGGCCTAAATTTATGAAGAAATTTTTTTTTTTATTGGATATGTTTTATAGCAGAAAGTAATATATATATTTATTTATTTATTTCAGTATTTTTCATATATAGTGCAAAAAATAAAAACCCAGAGTATTGAGAGGGTCGCTGACCCACGCAACCATGCTACCAGTTACATTTAGTCCCTATTGCTAGTCAGGCTTGCCAAAACTACAACATTCTTCAACGTTGGCCTATAATAGAGACGCATATATCCTTGCCTTTTATTGCTGCAAGCTGCCGTTTCTTGTTTGCTATCATGGCCACTGCCCACAGGTTGCTGAACTGAGTCAACCGTTTGCTCCCTGTAAAAATGTGTCCCTGTAGCTGCATCTACCTTGACCCAAGCCATTTAAAGAGGGTGTTTTTGCTGTTTAAGCTCAAACTCACCTGTTAAAGTGACTCTTGCCAACAACTTCATATCTTAAAGAAAACTGTACCAACATCTTTTGTAACCTATGCCAATAACTCTTAAAGGAAATTGTCCCATTTGCTCCACATCTTAAAGGGACAGCACCTTACATTGCACGCCAACGTACGGGCCCCAACTAAACCGGCAGAAGCTTCTTTTTTCAGACTGTCTTCATACTCTGGGTCTATTCATTTAATAATACTGCTGTACAGCAGGTCTATTAGATTTTCAGGCTTAAAATTAGACTCTCCTAAATGAGGGCCTACAAGTGAGCTAGCTTGTTGTTTTCTTTCTACTTTTATACATCTCACTTGGGGAGCAATCTCCCTGTCAGGGGGCTATTGTTTATGCTCTTTGTCCTGCAAGACATAGGTGGTCACACTTTAACGGGTATTTGACTGTACTGTGATGCTATTGTGTTTATTTACTGTGTTTAACGGTTAACTTCTAAACTGTTGCGTTGCCTTACTATTCTATATCTACCAATACAACCTGGTTCATTTATCACAGATGGTGTGTATCCATCTTGTGTGACTGCTGGGAGACTCCCCGGCCAAAGTATTTTGGTAGTGTCAGCAGAGGTGGGGCTCTGGCTAGGGCCAAGGAAGAGCAGAGGACCCAAATCTATCAGCGGCTCCTTCTGGAGTAGCGTTACATATATTTTGACAGTTTTAAAGATGTAGAAATATCAGAGCAATTAAATGAATCCGAAGAAAAATCAGCAAATCCCAGCACAAATCAATGAAACCCACATATAGCAGATATTCATAAAAGCAACAAACCGCAAACAGTGGATAAGCAGCACACAAACGTAAAAAAAAAGGCAAATGTTCACTGTAGTTGGGTTGAATGGCCATAGGGAGATTATTTGAGACTGATATACAAAAAACAGGCAAGAACTTCTAAAGTCTAAAGATATGTATAGAAGAAAGCATTTCTTTCTGAAACGAACCACAGCTGGCCTCAACAGAGCAGGATACACAATCGCCACAACTCCGGAGATCTGGATGTTTTATTTGGGATAACCCCTGATCTGGGTTTGCTTTTCATGCTGTGCAAGTCTGAATCACAGGCTAATAAATCACAGTTTATTACATGTTTTCTACTAAAATATAGTAAATTTACTTCAACTTCTCCACAGACTTCATGACTTTCTATAAATCACAAGCCCCATCATCTTGTCAGTTATGGCATCCTACAACAATCTGAGAAGCGTCTTCTTTGTGATAAATATTCCAAGCGTGCCCAAGGTTTCATGGTTTTAGGGTTATGGCCATGCTCGAATTTTGGTTTTGACCACCATGTCTTTCAAGGCTGCCTTTTTGTTGACTTGGTCAGTATTTGGCCTGGGAGGTCTTGGAGTCATAACCCCTCTTAAATCTTTTAGGTTTGACTTTAAAGAAACTGTAAAGATGGACATGTGCATGGAAATTAGACAGAGCAATCTAAACTTTGTTTCTACATCTTGGCAAAGTAGTTGAAGACATAATAGTGATGGAGATGGAATGGAAATTGCCCAATGAATAATCAATCACTTTTAACTAAACGGCAATAGTGTTTTTTTCTTATTTCAATTCCATTTTGAATTGATTCTTCAAAAAAGTTTGTTGCAGCTATCAATCTGCTGCTCAGTTTGGTCTTCACACCTGGCCAAATTCTGGTAATAAAAGAATTTGTGGGTGGTAGATTGCTTATTTCCTAATGATTCAATGGCTGGAAAGTGGTTGAAATGGACTAACAATTACCACATGCATGGCCAGCTTTAGGGTAACATTTCCAGAAGACACCCTGATCTAGAAATGAATATTGCAGATTTATTAACAAAATTTAGAAAATACGTTCTTGGAAGGTCAAGGCAAAGAAATGTTCATCCCACAATATCACTCTGGTGAACCTTTCCCATGCTGAAGATAATGCAGAACACATTAAAAGATGTTTCCACAAAATGGTGCTTACCAAAACAATGGTAGAAAGATAAAGCATAAAAATGAAGGCACGAAGGCCATGAATAGGTTGAGGATGACTAGAATGGATGAAGGATGAGGACTGTAAAAACAGATGACACAGATCGTGAAGGGTAACTGAGGGGACAAACAGAATAAGGAGGATGACATCCGAGAATGAATGATGAGGATGGAGATGAGAAAGGATCACAGGATGTTATTAAAGCATAATGACCCTAAAAAAACAATAAGAGTGAGTGAGTGAAGATGATGATGGAAAATACAGATGTTGACAGAGAACAATGACAGAGTATGATATGAAGATGGCATTAAAGGATGATGGTACAGGATGTGGGCAGAAGAAAGAGAATGACACCAGATAATTGAAACAGAAGTGGATAATGATGGAGGATAAAGCTGCCAGTATAGAATGGTTCTAAGAATATTTATAGATGATGAAGAAGATAAGATGGACAATAGTGATTCTTGACATAAGATGAGAGCACAACAGAAAAAACACTCTTGCACATAAGTGTGATGGCCCAGCTCCGGTGGAAGTGGTGGTCCACTTCACCGGGGGTATTGCTTCTGGCTTTGCTGCCCTCTAGGACTGGGGGTGTCCTTGACATATCTAGAAAATGGGCAAAAGGCTCAGCAGCCTAGTGCATTATCCTGTCATAAATTTACTGAAGATAAAAATATTAAAAACTACTCACAAACATGAAATGCAAGTATGCTAGAAACAGCCAATCTTCCGTGGCTAGATAGCCCTGGAATCTACAGTCTCCAGACCCTGGGGAGGGACCATGCAGGGGCCCCTGCTGGCTGATGCATTTTGATGGACTGTCCTTCTTTCTCAGAGAATGAGGTCAATCCTTTTGAACGTGTCAGCCAGCAGGGGCCTCTGCGTGGTCCCCCCCAGGGTCTGAGGACTGTAGATTCCAGGGCTTTCTAGCCACGGAAGATTGGCCGTTTCTAGCATACTTGCATCTCATGTTTGTGAGTAGTCTTGAATATTTTTTTTTATCTTCAATGAATTTATGTGGCATTTTTCTAGATAAGAAGAGAGCAGTAGCGGAAGATGCCAATAGAGGATGAGTATGATAAAGTCTGAGAACCTGTGTAAAGTATGATTGTAGTTGATGAGAATGACAGTAGAGGATAAGGTGGTAAGGAAGGCAGCAGAGGATGTTGATAGAACAACAGTGATAATGATGGTAGAACATGACAATAACAGATGACGGATGAGGATGAAAGTGGAAGCTAATAGTAGAGGATGAGGATGAAGGAGATAAGGAAAACGATTAGGCATACATTTGCACGATGTAGGTATATAAATCAAGTGTTTTAATTATGCATGAAGTAGATGATTACATTTTCTCTACTTGTAAGATGCTTTACCTCCATAAAACGTGGAAAATTCATGTTCTGTTGTTTTGCTGTGCGTATTTGTATGTTAGTAATCCCTTTGTTTGTTGGGGATTACAACTAAAAGGTTAATTTAGTTCACAATGGAGCACAAAGGGGACATTTGGCACACATGCCCACATTAAATAATCTACAAAAGGAGATATGCTTATTACGGGAATTCCCTGGGATATCATTTATATGGATAATTCCTTCCGCCATTCTTCTGGTAATTCCTTTCCGTACAGTCTTTACAGTACAAAGGAAATACTCTTAGGAGATGCTTTAACACACTCGTTCTGACAAAATGGGAATCTAAAAAGGAGCGAGAATCAGGTAGCGCTTATGTTACATTGAAACACTTTTTTTTCTTGTTCATTTGTTACCTTTGCGGTTTTATATCACCCATTTATGCGGTTTGCTGAAGGCAGGCGTTACTGAACTGAGCCAGCTTTATCCCAGCTGTGCGGAAGGTGGTAACCCTTTATACATTGTATAGAATCCTATTGGATACTGAAGTCCTGAGAGATTTGTTCAACCATCTTGATAAAGGACCCTATAAATAGGGTCCGGTGTCATTCCCTACATCCACAGTGAGGCAGCAAGGTAGGGAGATAGCTCCCCTGGGTAGAGAAAGCTCAGGTGGAGAAGTAGAGAGAGGTTCCAAACAAGCAGGGAGGTGTAGGTTTCCTTTTCAGGGTGTCCCCATAAGCACCTGTCCAAAACAGTTTGGCTCTGGCCATCATATATGGCCGCAGCCTAGTGGGACCCAGTGAGTAAAGTCTGCTTCTCTACCAGTATTCTACAAACAAGGAAACTGTGCACTTCACAGCTTACGTGGTGTGAAAGTTATATTGGACTGTTGTGCCTTGATGATTGTCTATTGATTTTTTTTTTTTATTTCTACAACATAAAACTGGTACTAAACCATCCTGTTTCAAAAGTTATTCCAAAAGTACAGGTACACAACTTTGACCTTTCCTGCAAGTTTTTCTTCCCACCCGGCTTGCCTCTGACCCATCCTTGGATTCTTATCTATCCATTGTGACCTTGGCTTGTGTTTTGGACTCTATCTTGCCTTCTCATTCAGTACTTCACTGCCCGGATGTTAAATGTCCTTGGACTGTATCCTGACACTGCCTCTGCCTATGTTCCTGTACCCCGCTGTCCTGCTGTTTCTAAACTTGGCCTGTATCCTGACGCTGTCCCTGCTTTACAATTTGGTACTTTGCTGCCCATCTGTTAATGACCTTCAGCTTGTGTCTTGGCTCTGTTCCTGTCTACTGATCAGGTGCTACTGTGTTTCAGCCTCTGGTCCTTACCCGGTGGTCCGCAGTCATCTGTGGCTCACATCCAACAGCTGGTGCTATCGGCAACATCATCCCTCGTACCATTCTATGTCCTCAAATTTCCTATTACCACTACCAGAGGTGTTTGGCAAGTGGTAAAAGAGAAGCCCCTTGTTCAACTGGATCTCAACATGGCACGTAATAATAAAAAAAATAAAGGGCGGGACTTTGAGTGAAGCACAACTGAGAAATTGAATAGAAATAGGCTTTTAATTGATTCAATACATAGAACAACGGTTAAGGATATGCACTTCATGACATATATTGTATATCAATATTTGGAAGTCAATTAATACATAAATACATAGTCCAACCATGGGTTAAAACAATATTTCACAAATACACCGGTCACATATGAATAATTGCATTGTAAGAAATACTCATAAAAATAGCTGGCGCATTGAAGCGTCAATAGCAAAGAGATACAAGTAGGGTAAGATAAGTTGAAACGATAATAATTAGAAACATAGGTCTATACTCTAATAAGGAATGTGAGGAGGTATCGACTCTCACGGCTGCGCCCCCCCCCCCTTCTGTGCAGATACATTTATGTAAGTCTGGGGGTCAAATGTATATATGTGTGGGGGCTATCACCTTTGCATTTGCCCACCCTTCTCTCAGATCACCAATTATGTCATTATTTCTATTCTTAGATGAGTATTACGGTTTTGCTCCTGACGAGTGGCTTTAAGGTCCCGAAACGCGTAGAGCTAACAACTACCGTTATAAGAACAAATTTACGAGTCCCCTACGGCCGTTCCTTTTCTCTCGACTTGATTTTCTCCTTTACCCTTTAGTGACGCTTTAATGCGTCATTTATCCGTTGTAGCATTATTTACAGTGCAATTAATCACGTATTCATGTGACCTGTGCAATTGTATAATACTGACTCACATTCCTTATTAGAATATAGACCTATGTTTTTAATTATTATATTTTCAACTTATCTTACCCTACTTGTATCTATTTGCTATTGAGGCTTCAATGCGCCAGCTATTTTTATGAGTATTTCTTACAATGCAATTAATCATGTTATTATGTGACCGGTGTATTTGTGAAATACTGTTTTAACCCATGGTTGGACTATGTATTTATGTATTAATTGACTTCCAAATAGTGATATACAATATATGTCATGAAGTGCATATCCTTAACCGTTGTTCTATGTATTGAATCAATTAAAAGCCTATATATATTCAATTTCTCAGTTGCTTCCGTGTGCTTTACTCAAAGCCCCGCCCTTTATTTCTTTTTTTTATTATAATTCATCGGGATGGAGGATGAGACTTGTACGGCCCCTGATCCTCATGTAAAGTCCCAAGATTTATTCTTTCCTTTTATGGCACATAATAAGTTTTATTTCTTATTGTCCAGTTCCCCTGCATATTATGATTTGCAACACATTTTTTGTTAAAAAATGGCGTAGAATATATGTCTCTCATATTGAAAATGCTGCTTTCTGCTGTCACACTGCAGTGTCCTGTGCTGGCAGAGCTGGGTAACAGCCACACCCCTGAGCTCAAGTGTCTTACATAGATTTGTATTGCAGAGAAGAGGAGGAGGGTATGTCTGACCAGGACATCACTGACATCAGTGGGTCTATCGCATTGCAAAGTCATGTTTAGACACCCCACACAATCTACGACTTTTCAGTTGAGTCAGTAGGGCAGACATCTTTCAGGTTGACACTACCAGTGAAGCCAAACAAAGAACATTTCCATGCATGCCATATTCTATCCAATGGGATTCCAGTGATTTGACCTCATGTTCTATGCTCTAGAGAAGTGAGTCAGTTATACATTGGAGCTTTCTTGGCCATCCTGTCCACAGATTGAATATTGTTGAAATGGTTTTGAGAAAAAGAATTTTGCAGGTTAACTGTAGAAAATCACAGCTGTCTCTAGACTTATATAGAAAAAGCATTGTCAACAACATCTGAAGTATAGGAATATGATTGGCTATTCTAACTAATTGTTTGCAAAAATGAGACGAGATCATTCAATAAAACTTACACCCAAAAATATTTCAGTTATGGGTAGCAGGTAGGTTAGGTTACTATTTTGCTAAAAATGGACAGTTTCCCCGGTGGGGCTTTAGACAGCAAAACCTTGATATTCAGAAATAATAAAAAAAAAAAAAAAAAAAAATAAAAATAAAAAATGTATAACCAGTAAGTGCTTTTATTGAACCATGAACAATTGCAATGCTATAATTCAATTGGCATTACAACATAGAGCACTGGCCAAGTAGTACAATACGTATTCCACAAAATAAAGTCGACACATCTTTACACAAAATTATATACAGTCATACATTTCCGGGCTGTTGACGGTATAAATCCCCGACGCGTTTCGACCTGTGTACGGTCATCATCAGGGGGATAGTTGGTTCTATAAAATACATTGAATATCTTCAAAATTTAAGAACATGTCATCATAAATCTCATTGTAAGGTTAAAAGTGGTAGTATATTTACCGCTGAAAAGTAGAGGGAATAATCCTTTGGCCAGTAAAAGCCGTAAATGGATCCGGGGGGCCCCCATATTCGCCCCTGTCTCCCCAGAGCGCATGAGTCCAGCCCAAGGGGCTTACAAGGAGCCACATAGACGCCCTCCAGGGGAAGGAGAAGTCAGCACCTGCGACAAATACCCAATCAGTCAAAATGATTCTCAGCACATTGGCAAAAGTATGAAGTGTATGGGCTAACTGCAATCCTAGTGATCAATATATATTGATCTGGTGTCCTAAGGTTTCATGATTGTAATTAATTATATAGAAAGTGGCACAACCATAAAAGAAATGGTTGTATAGTTATAGGGTTGTTTGAGTGGTGTGGTGTGTAAACACAGGTGAGTGGGAAGTGATATGTGGTACTAGGAATATGAAAAACCCTTTGAGTGATAAAGTAAAATTAAATGGATGGCCAGCACAATGCTGACTACAGTACCATGTCCAGGTGAATGAAATGAGTGTGTAGTGTCAGCCAACACATGGTGGAATAAAAGTGAAAAACAAATCAAAAGGAGAGTGTGTGAATGAATAAAACCAAAGAAACAATCAAAAACATGTGTGGAAGATCTAAACTGATTATAGGAATAAGAGTATGAGTGTAGTGTTGTGATATTAGAGTAGTAAGGGTATATGTATAGTATAATAATTTACCTTGTGCCACAGTGTGGCTGATGTAGTAGAGTTTGACTTGTATGAACCAAATTGCAATGGAGCAAAAAAGGTAAAAGGCTGGAGCCAAAAAAAAGGGGATTTGTGCAGTGCCATCCATTACGGTCTGCGTGGAGTCATAGTAAGACTCACAGGCAGCCGATCATGGATATATGCCTAAAGTAGGCAATTAATTGAGTAGGCACAGGTGCTGATCTCCTCCCCCCCAGAGTAAGCAGGTTACTATTTTGCCCCCACTTCTGTCCCTACCTGGAGTCTCACTTCTTCTGCTGCCTTCTCTATAATGTTTAAAAAAATTAAAAAGCCATTCTAAAGGCTAAATCCATTTATGTTGGCCAATGGGTGGAGCTGGGATCTTAGATAAAGAGAACTCACTGCTGGTTCCCCAGAGGCCAATTAGAATTTACCTGATGTACCATGTCAAAGTTTGTAGATCTTGTCTGATTTTGTCAAGGAGCGTATGCGCTCCTGGTCTGTCATAGCTGCTGGTTCCAGCATCCTGGTTTTGGCTGTGGCATTATCCTTGTCTGCCTGTCTAACCTGCGAGGTGATTGATTGTGACCAGACTCTGGGTGGAGACCAAACCTGATTTAAATCAGCCAATCCTGCAGTCTCATGCTTGTGACAGAGTGTGTTATTGTGTGTATATTACCTGATCAAGCTGCCTGTTTGTTTGCCCTGCTCTGCTAGATTGCATTTCCCTGTGTATGGCCTTGGATTGGATAAAGACTATCCTCTGGACTCTGCCTGCCTTTTACCTGGACTATCATCGAACAGCTCTGCCTGTCTGCCAACTGCAAGTACTCATTTGCTTTGCTCTGTTAACGCCTGCCTTGGCATGGTGGCCAGGGCACTAAAGCATTGTGTACATGTCCTGGGGGCAACCGAGTACCGGTAGGCCTGCTTGCCTTATTGGAAAGGGGACTGCTGTAGGTGAAGAACACAGTAACCAGCTATACTGTCTGACCACCTGTGTTAGGGGTAAGCGTGACAGATTGCAATTTTATCCTCCAAGCTGAACTGGAATCAGGAGGTGGGAAATTATGTCTCCCAAAATTTGGAGCATGTCCACAAGTTCAACCAGTGGCGGCTGGTGGTTATTTTTTTTCTGGGGGGGGGATTTGGGTGCACTATTTGCTGTCAGTCGGTCGGTGCACTTACCTTAACCACGGGCGGCTTCCACAGCTCTCCTCCTAGGCCATCACGAGCAGGCATTTCCTTCCCCTGCTCGGTGGCTTCCATCTCCTCCCTCCTCCTCAGCGGACAATAAGAACGGTTCTCCTTTCGGCCAATCGGAAAATGCGTCTCACACCCACGCTTCCTGATTGGCGGAGAGGCGATTCAGTGTTAGAATAGCGAATATCCATTCGCTATTCTAACACACCTGGGTGGGATCTGAGCGCAATACTCTGTGCCCGGAGCCCACCCTATTTTGAAACCTATTAGAGCCTCTAGCTCTAATCAGGTGCTTAAAAGAAAAACCCCCGCCACTGTAATTCACGCGCCTGGTGCCCTGAAGGGGGCTGGGCGCATGAATAGGGGGGTGACAGCGATGGAAAGGGGAGGCGATGCCCGCGTGGCCGTCCCTGAGTCCAACCAACTTTTAACTTCTGCAGGCAACCTATGACTTTATGTTTCAGATAGACAGATGGAGCAGTCTTAAAGTAGATACGTAGTATAAAACAACTGCCATTCTTCTTAAAGTGTTACTAAACCCAGGACCCGGCATTCACTAGATCTGGTCTCCCACAGTACACAGAACATTGAAATGAAAATATTTTAGTAAATATAAACTGCTAAATACCTTTTCTCATCAGACGTATATAGCAGTCTGGTAAATTCTATCAGTGTCTGGTTAAAGCTTGTAGGAGGAGTTTTCATTCTCCTCTCACTGTCCTCTGAGGCTGCATGACCCCTGACCCTCTGTCTGGACAGTGCTGATTGGCCCTGTGCTGATCACATGCACTCTCCCCAAAAAAAACTCTCCAGCAATACACAACAAACTGAGCATGTGCAGCTTGACCCATAGCCTCTGTTCTATAAGGAGATGGGTTGAGGACAGTGGAAGAAGGGGAGGAACAGAAAAGACAGGATCAAACAGCATTTTTACACAATGCAGAGGATTAACCCCTTAGGTTCCACAGTGAGTATAACAAGCATGCTTTACTGCATATACAGACTGATTTTACTGTTTTGGGTTTAGTAACACGGTAATAAAAACGTATTTTCACTTTTCACACTATTTTCATCCTTTGTTGCATATTATAATTGATGATCACAGGAGGCCTCTTTGCTGCCTCTTCCTGTCTACTCTGCCGACTCTTCAATAGCCTAAGCCTAAGAAAGGACATATAGCTCCAACTTAATCACATGGAGACAGTGTTCCCAGGCTTTTGCCTACTGCATTGTGTTTAAAAATTCAAGAAATGGCACAGAGACAGCAGGGACGTAATTAAAACATTTTTAATTTACAATACAAATTTGAGCCGGAGACTCGGAATGGTAACCAGAAAGTAATGAGTTTTTTTTTTCCTCTTCTAAAGAAACAAACAATTTCAAGTATTTCTATCTTTTGCATTATATATATATATATATATAGTTATTTTTTTGTTCCAGATTAACTCTTTCTCTAGCAGGCTAGAGTGACTTAATGGAATGGCAAATCCCACCGATATATATATATATATATATATATCGGTGGGATTTGCCATTCCATTAAGTCACTCTAGCCTGCTAGAGAAAGAGTTAATCTGGAACAAAAAAATAACTTTTTTTCATGCCTCTGCATAATAACAAGCTCTGGGGCTTTTTGGAAAGACTTTGACTTAGATAAATACAGCTCAGCCTAGTAGTAATACAAGGACCCCGGGGTGTATGTATAAGAAATGGAGCAAGTTATGACAAAATAGGAGAAAACTATTTCCTGTGCGATGGTTTGGTGGCAGAAACGAAAAAAATAAATAAAAAAAAAGCAGCCAAACTCACTAAACTACATAACATTGCAGATACCAAGTACATATGTGTGGCTTTATCTTAAGTGGATGTGTCATGTGTGCAGAGAGATAAGAGTGTTGTATAGCTGGATGAAACAATGTAAAAAAAAAAAAAAGAAATAAAAAGGCATTTTTACTTTTTAGCATCATGCTGCCATTGCTCAGTAACCGGTGGCAGGAAATCAGAAATGGCACCTTCTGATAAAAGCTGAACTCCGGGCAAACTGTTAAATACATGGCTACAATCCAGACTGGAATGGACAGATTACAAAATGTGTTCAGCCAGTCTTGTAATTCAGAGATGCTGCCGGACAGCACAACAAAGCTGATGACCAGGCTTTTCTCTACTGCATATAGGCAATACCGTCTGGTCACAGTCCCACCTCCCAGCTTGCTGAATGGACTTTGAAGGAGTATCAACACACTGATGAACTGATGAAGCATACCTTAACACTGATGAAGCTTACCTTAACACTGATGAACTGATGAAGCTTACCTTAACACTGATGAACTGATGAAGCTTACCTTAACACCGATGAACTGATGAAGCTTACCTTAACACTGATGAACTGATGAAGCTTACCTTAACACTGATGAACTGATGAAGTTTACCTTAACACCGATGAACTGATGAAGCTTACCTTAACACCGATGAACTGATGAAGCTTACCTTAACACCGATGAACTGATGAAGCTTACCTTAACACTGATGAACTGATGAAGCTTACCTTAACACTGATGAACTGATGAAGCTTACCTTAACACCGATGAACTGATGAAGCTTACCTTAACACTGATGAACTGATGAAGTCAACATTCTGTTCTCTCTGCTTTGTTCTCTTGTGAGGTTCCCATATGTGAGGCCCTCAATGTTTTTGTTTTAAAAATAAACTGCCCCATTGACACAGACAGTGGGACTCGGCTCTGCCCCCCCTCCCCCCTGCTCCCGTGTCACAGCTTTTGATTGACAGCAATGGGAGCCAATGCTATCAATCTGTCCAATGAGGGGGGAGACAGTGGCTGGAGCCACTGCTCTCGTGCACGTCGCTGGATCGGATTGGGCTCAGGTAATGGGGGAGCTGCAGCACTAAAGGTTTTTCACCTTAATGCATAGAATGCAAACCTTAAAGGAGTTGTAAAGACAGAAGGTTTTTTTTTATCTTAATGCATTATATGCATTAAGATAAAAAACCTTCTGTGTGTAGCAGCCCCCCCAGCACCCCCCTTTTTAGCTACCTGAGCTCCATCTCTCTCCAGCAATGTCCATGATCCCCTCAGCCATCCAAGACATTCCTCCTGATTGGCTGAGACAGAGCAGCGGCACCATTGGCTCCCACGGCTGTCAATTCAAGTCAGTCAGCCAATCAGGGGAGAGAGGGGGCAGGGCCAGGTCGGGGCTCTGTGTCTGAATGGATACACGGAGCTCTGACTCGGCTTGGGTGCCCCCTGTAGCAAGCTGCTGGCTGAGGGGCCAGAGGGGCCAGGAGCAGCAAAGACAGGATCAAACAGCATTTTTACACAATGCAGAGGATTAACTCCTTAGGTTCCACAGTGAGTATAACAAGCATGCTTTACTGCATATACAGACTGATTTTACTGTTTTGGGTTTAGTAACACTCTAAAAAAAAAATAATTTTACATTTTTAGGAAGAAGGGGAGGATTGGGGCAGCTCTGTGCAAACCCAACTGCACAGAGGAGGTTTTTTTATCTTAATGCATTCTATGCATTAAGATTAAAAAATCTTCTGTGTGTAGCAGCCCCCCCAGCACCCCCCTTATTACCTACCTGAGCTCCATCTCTGTACAGCAATGAAGGAGCGGGGGCGGGGCCAGGCCTGGGCTCTGTGTCTGAATGGATACACGGAGCTCTGACTCGGCTTGGGTGCCCGCTGTAGCAAGCTGCTGGCTGAGGGGCACTCAAAGGAGGGAGGGGCCAGGAGCAGTAAAGAGGGACCAGAGAAGAGGAGGATCCGGGCTGCTCTGTGCAAAACCAACTGCACAGAGGAGGTAGGTATAACATGTTTCTTTTTTTTTAAACAAGCCTTTACAATCACTTTAAAGGAGTTGTAACATTGCTATGCATAGAATGCATTAAAAAAAAAATCCTTCTGTGTGCAGCAGCTCCCCTCGCCCCCCCAATATTTACCTGAGCCCCATCTTTGCCCAGCGATGTCCACAAGTGTCTCGGCCATCTGGGACTCTCCCTCCTGATTGGCTCCCGCTCCTGTCAATCAAAGTCAGTTAGCCAATCAGGAGAGAGAGGGGGCTGCAGCTCTGTGTCTGAATGGACACACAGAGCTGCAGCTCGGCCCTCTTCGGTGCTCCTGGCCCCTCCCTCCTGTTGAGTGCCCCAATAGCAAGCAGCTTGCTATGGAGGCACCCAAGCCGAGCTGCAGCTCTGTGTGTCCATTCAGACACAGAGCTGCAGCCCCCTCTCTCTCTCTCCTGATTAGCTAACTGACTTTGATTGACAGGAGTGGGAGCCAATCAGGAGAGAGAGAGAGGGGGCTGCAGCTCTGTGTCTGAATGGACACACAGAGCTGCAGCTCGGCTTGGGTGCCTCCATAGCAAGCTGCTTGCTGTTTGGGCACTCAACAGGAGGGAGGGGCCAGGAGCACCGAAGAGGGACACGAGAAGGGGAGGATCCGGGCTGCTCTGTGCAAATCCATTACACAGGGCAGGTAAATAGACAATGTTTGTTATTTTTATGGGAAAAAAAGGAGACTTTACAATCACTTTAAGGCTTTAGAACCACTTTAAGCTGAGCAAACACTGGTTATACTTTTACAATTAACTGTGCTATACATTTAGTACAACACATTTATTGCACTGCACAGTAATTAGCAAATATTGCTCAACTATCAGATCAAATCTAAGCATGAGCCAAATGAGGTTAAACCTCCTTTAGGGACTTTAAAGGTACAAATCCACACATATTCCAGTTTATAAAATGTTTGGAGATATCTGTGTCCATTATACAGATATAATACATAAGTATCATAAGTTCCTGTACATCCTGGCATCTCCTCTACCCCTAGTGGTGGTCCTGCATCATTGACTTTAAGGTTTGCTACACCATGGGTATTTTACTGGTTTTAAAAAAGCACCAGTGGCGGCCCATCCATTAGCGCCACCCCCATACTCTGTCCATGCCCGCTATTTTGACAGGACACCGCCACCCCCTATTCATGCATCCGGCCCCTTTCAGGACGCTGGGCGCGTGAATTACAGCAGCGGCCAGAGACTCTAATAGTCTTTAAAATAGGGTGGGCTTGTAGCACAGAGCATTGCACCAGGAGCCCACCCAGGTGTCACAACAGCGAATGAATATTCGCTATTGAAACACTGATCGTCAATCCAGGCCAATCAGAAGCAGGTCTGAGACCCGTTTTACGATTGGCTGAAAAGAAAAGAGTCCTAATTGGCTCGCCAAGGAGGAGGGAGGAAATTGAAACCGCTGCTATGCCCGTGGAGAGCAGGGGAAGGGAAGCCACCGGTGAAGCCTGGGAGAAGCGCTGCCCACCATAGATGGGGTAAGGGCACCAGACCCACCCGACCGACCGGCCACTGACCGACCGACCGCTGACCGACCGACTTAAAAAAAAAAAATTACAACCGTCCGCCACTGAAAACCACCTCAAATAAACTCCTAAAGAAGTTGACAGCAAAACGTGATATGTTCAGGCTCACCTTAAAATGTGGGAATACGTTCCCTATCATGATGAGGTCAATCTGTGACACATGTTGGTGGATGAGCTAGGAAGTGGGATGTCATTGGACAGTTTTAAACTTTAGAAAAATTTTAGAATAAAATGAAAAAAAAAAAAAAAAACGTATGAATTGACATATGTGTTGATTAGCAGTGGTAACTTTAATGTCAAATTTTTGATTTTGTTTTAGTCATAGTCTTTTGACTAAAATGCCATTTTAATTTTAGTCGTATTATCGTCGTATAAAATCAAATGAGTTTAGTGACATTTTAATGCATTATTTAGGCATTTCTCTAGAATTCCCAAAGTC
Organism: Aquarana catesbeiana; assembly: GCF_042186555.1. Lineage (NCBI taxonomy): Eukaryota > Metazoa > Chordata > Amphibia > Anura > Ranidae > Aquarana > Aquarana catesbeiana. Next base: position 249,633,879 of record NC_133333.1, read on the forward strand.
ATTATATACTCCTGGAGTAAAAAAAAAACATGTTATTATTTATGGTTTTAAGGTTTGAACATGCACTACAGACTCAGACTGAGCCGTTGTAATATATAACTTATTCCTGTGTGCTGTGGGAAGGGGGGGTCCTATCCCTCCAATCAGCTCTCACCGTGCCCTGCAGAGTGTAACTTAAGCTCCCCTCCTCCAGATGGTCCCCGACAGTCTCTATGACCTTCAGAGGCCGGGCGCGACGTAATGGCGTCACGTCTGGTGACGTTATGACGTCACGTCACTGCTGTATATTCGGCTCGAAAGCAGAGATCTTTTTTTTTTTTTATCTTAGCCTTGATGAGAGATGTTAGGTCATGAGAGATGAGAGATGTGGGGTCTTTTGGACTCCCGATCTCTCCATAAAGAGGACCTGTCATGCACTATTCCTATTACAAGCGATGTTTACATTCCTTGTAATAGGAATAAAAGTGATTAAAAAATAAAAAATAAATTAAAGGGAAAGTATAAAAAAAAAAAATAAAATAAACAAAAAAAAAAAAAATGAAAGTGCCCCCGTCCCCGCATGCTCACTGCAAAAGCAAACGCATATGTACGTCGTGCCCACATATGTAAACGGCATTCAAACCACACATGTGAGGCATCATCGCAAACGTTAGAGCGAGAGCAATAATTCTATCCCAGGACCTTCTCTGTAACTCTAAACAGATAACCTATAAAAATGTTAAAGCGTTGCCTATGGAGATTTATTTTTAATTTCTTTTTTTTTTTTTTGCCTATGGAGATTTTTAAAGTACCCAAGTTTAGAGATGTAGTAGAGGAGTGCCAGAATTTGCCCAGTATGGAAGTGGTTAAAGGCCAATAGAGGAGTTTAGGAGGCAGAAGGGGGTAAATCACATACCTCCCAACATTTTGAGATGGGAATGAGGGACACCTACTGGCAAATGTATGTAGGCATAGGACACGCCCCCTGCCACAACCCCTTAAAGGAGAATTAACCAAAAAAAATGATAATTAAATCCACAAGTGCTTTTTTTTCCACTACTATTTCTTTATATTGGCTTTTAAAATTTACAAATGCAGCAATTTAGAAATTGGATGAAAGGTTTAGCACTGGGAAACACTATATGAAAGATAAAAAAAAGTGCATTTTATATACAACTATAGCAGAGGCCAGCAAAATGAGGGACAAATGAGGAAGAAAGAGGGACAGAGGGACATTGTTCCAAATCAGGGACAGTCCCTCCATATCAGGGACAGTTGGGAGCTATGAAATCATAATTGTAGTAAGTGGTCAAATTTCCATATCTGTGCACCTTGAGAATGGAGGCTTCTGGGGTGCTCAAGGATGACAGCCAGCTGAGTCATTTTACACAGGCAGCCAGCAAGCATGCTGACAGTTGCCTTCTATTTACATATTTCTTCATGATCCACACAATGAGCATCACCACTGACCTTTATCGGTAAAAAAAAGACTTTATTCAGATTTATTTAAAAAAGTAAATACATATTTTTGGTATTTATATCCAGATAAATTGCCATTTGCTGGCCTCTGCTGCAACACAACAATCTAAGGAGACTTTTCTGGTATTACAGGTAACGATATGAAAATCAATGCCTGGCCTTTATTACCTGGAAGCTTTATGTCTTAAGTATGCACAGTTTTAATTGCTTGGGGCTTAGCATAGGACGAGGGGCCCCGATTAAAAGAGATTAAATCACACCAGATATTATTTGCAGTGGCTGAGTTAGTCTGGCTGTGACATTCAGCAAGTCTACCACTGAGCCGAAGAAACAACTCGTTTCAGGATTAAACCCTATGTATTTTTTAATCTATATAAGAAGCTTGCCTCTGAAGGTTATTCGGGCAAACCGGTGTCCAAAGTTTCTGTCTTGCGGCTTAAAGGGAATCCACAATCTTTACAAAGCTATTTTCTTCCCCATTTCCCAACAGCCGAAGCTATTTTGGATAGAGCTGGGGGGGGGGGGTTTAGATATTCGGTCCGGTGATTATGGCTGTTCTGTGTCTCCGGTGGGGACAGTCAGAGATATAAAACACTTTTTGGAGTAGCAGGAGAAGGTGAAGGGTTGTTATAACATCTGTCGGGTTTTATTAATCTATGTGTCCCCATTGCAGAGATTTCTCTACTTCCTGTCTTGATGAAATAAAGGAAAAGGAATATACAGCATTTAGAAACATAAATTCTAACCCTCTAGATTAGAATGAATCCAAAAAAACCTTCTGTGCGCAGCAGCCCCCAGTCCCCCCTAATAATTATCTGAGCCCCATTGTGATCCAGGGATCTGCATGACAGCCTGGGCTCTCCAGAGACTCCCCCTCCTCATTGGCTGAGACAGCAGCAGGAGCCATTGGCTGAGATAGCAGCGGGAGCCATTGACTGACAGACTTGTAAAAAACAACCTGATTGGCTCCGAGTGCTGGTCCTCTCTCTCTCCTTTTTTTTTTTTTTTCTTAGTCCTGATGTATAGGACACTGAAACATATTCAGATGTTATGTTTCAATACCTTTTTCTTTTTTATCACTCTGTCCCTTCCGAGGTGCACATTATCACCTTATCTTCCTGCCACTTTTTTCACCTGCCAGCAGTGAAGAAGAAGCCACAGTACTTCTGGGTATGATGGACCATGTAACTCCCCCAGTGCCCAGGGCAAAGATGCCAAATCCCCCCCCCCTCTCTCATTATGTGCAAGCTTATGAGGAGGGGGGGGGGGGGGGAGAGAGCGCAGGCCATACCTCCTCCCCTGTCTCTCCTTCTCTTCTTGCTGCTTCCAGCACTGGACTGACAGAGGTAGTGATGCCGCTGTCACTACTCCTGTCAGCCGTATAGTAAAAGGAACTTGCAGCTCCCCTCATCCCTACAATATATGCTGCACCCAGGGCAACCTCCCCTTCTGTCCACCCCTCATCCCAGCCCTGGACTCACCCAGCTTCCTCACATGTGACAGTGCGCTTGCTTAGTAATTGGATCAGCCCATAGGGGCTTGGATTTCCTCATGGCCACATGGGAGTCTTTGTAAGCTTCAATTACAGATCTGGTTAGAGCCTATAGAGCAGGGATATGCAATTAGTGGACCTCCAGCTGCTGCAGAACTACAACTCCCATGAGGCATAGCAAAACTCAGACAGCCACAAGCATGACACCCAGAGGCAGAGACATGATGGGACTTGTAGTTTTGCAACAGCTGGAGGTCTGCTAATTGCATATCCCTGCTATAGAGGATCGTCTTTCCTTACTTGTGGTGGAAGAATAGAGAGGTGGGGGAGCGCAGGAAGAGTGGGAAGGGAAGTTTTGGGCAGGGGGGGCATCCACAAGACAACCTGTTGATTCACTCTGCATGGCCAATAGCCCATCTCTGCGCAAAAAAATGTTTCCCATGCAGTGGAGCTGTTTATGTTAACTGCTTGGTTTTTTCTAGGGGAGAGGAGAGTGGAAATATACCTAATCCTCCAATCCTCCCAGCACAAGATCAGTTTTGAACCCCCCTGCTTCGGCGGTCTTAAATAGTGGACTGTTCATGACGTGATCAAACCCAGAGCAGGCTCCGCAGACCAGGAACAGTCCACTGCTGGACCGTGGGGGAGCACCGTTTTACATAGGATCCAAGGATCAGGTGAGTATAAGCTTTCTGCACACCCCTAGACAAAACGAATTGTTGACCCGTGCAGTGCGGGCACAACACTACTGCATGGGGAAAACATTTTTTTTCTCTTTTAAGCTCAACTGCAACACTATATCTGGCCAGCAAGTGGCACTGTAGAAGAAGTCTAATATACCAGCTGCCGGTTCTGATAACACCAAAGAGCTGGGAAAGGGACAAGGCCAAAAATAAGGGAGATTTCCAGTTTTCACTGATTGCCCCTTTAAGTCTCCGGTTGCCCGCACAGCCAAGAACAGCCTGCTGCCCAACAAACTTACACAGATACATTATATTACCAAAAGTATTGGGACACACATGAACTTTATTGACATCCCAGTCTTAGACCGTAGGGTTCAATATTGAGTTGGCCCACCAAGCTATAACAGCTTCAACTCTTCTGGGAAGGCAGTCCACAAGGTTTAGGAGTGTGTCTATGGGAATGTGTGACCATTCTTCCAGAAGTGCATTTGTGAGCTTGGGTACTGATGTTGGATGAGAAGGCCTGGCTCCCAGTCTCTGCTCGAATTCATATCAAAGGGTGGGCCAACTCAATATTGAACCCTAAGACTGGGATGCCAATAAAGTTCATGTGTGTGTAAAGGCAGTCCCAATACTTTTGGTAATATAATGTATCTGTGAGAGTTTGTTGGGCAGCAGGCTGTTGTTAGCTGTATGGGCAACTGGAGACTTAAGGGGGCAATCAGTGAAAACTGGAAATCTCCCTTATTTTTGGCCTTGTCCCATTCTACAGTCTCCGCTTTAATTCATCCCAAAGGTGTTCTATCAGGTTGACTTCAGGACTCTGTGCAGGCCACTCAAGTTTCTCCACCCAAAACTTGCTCATCCATGTCTTTATGGACCTTGCTTTGTGCACTGGTCCAAATCATTTGGTGGAGTGGGGATTATGGTGCGGGGTTGTCTTTCAGGGGTTGGGCTTGGCCCCTTAGTTCCAGTGAAGGGAACTCTTAAGGCATTAGCATACCAAGACATTTTTTGGACAATTTCATGCCCCCAACTTTGTGGGAACAGTTTGGGGATGGCCCCTTCCTGTTCCAACATGACTCCCCACCAGTGCACAAAGCAAGGTCCATAAAGACATGGCCTTCTTATCCAACATCAGTGCCTGACCTCACAAATGCACTTCTGGAAGAATGGTCAAACATTCCCATAGACACACTCCTAAACCTTGTGGACGGCCTTTCCAGAAGAGTTGAAGCTGTTATAGCTGCAATGGGTGGGCCAACTCAATATTGAACCCAATACTTTTGGTCATATAATGTATATTAGGGTTTATTTTTAATTCCTACCTGCTTTGATAACCTTACATAAAAAAAAAAATTACAGGCAAAAAACAAAAAAAAGATTAGTTTCATTATTTGGTTAGAGATCCTGCAATGAGACATTGAGTCCCGAAAAAAAATTAAAAAATCTGCTCCGATTCTGCAAATGGAAATTCATTTTAGACGCTGAATAATGAAAAGCCCATTAATACGGATTTCACATTCTTTAAGCTAATAAGATCCAAAATCACTGTGCGTTGTGATGCCCCAAACAAAAAAGTCTGCAGAGCTCTGCAAAAATTATAATTAAAACGCGGAAAACATGACAGTGTCGGCACTATTACAGGGCACTTTTTTTTTTTTCCCCGACGCAATTTTCGGACACATTACATTGTTTCCTGTCACTCATCATTACGCCTTTTATCTAAGTAGATGCAGATATCATTTCAATTTATGTTTTTTTTTTCTTTCTCTCTCATTTCCGATCAAGGGATGGAATTTTTTTCATGGAGGCCGTGATTTTGTTACGACAAAACATCTTCGTGCTTCATTATCGAGTTGTAATTTTTATGTTATCTGGCGGGACAACAATATCGCCTTGATTGGAGACATATTAACCGTCTTGTCAAACATACAACGTCAAGGTCAGCAGTATAAGTACAGCAATCGTCAATGCCTCTGCCTGACTTTAATGGGAATCTGTCAAGACACAAATAAAGGGACTGGCCCTGCTGACGTGCTTTTGAAGAGGCCGTCATCCTTATCCTCTCTACGGCATTTCTTGAGTCTCCTGCCCACAACAAGTATGCTGTCAGTTAGTGCCGGGACAAGGTCATCCAGTGCCCAGGGCAAAGATGCCAAACTGCACCCACAGTGTGGGGAGGAGGTGGCCGGGGGGTTGTAAGATAACAGGAGAAACAGTCCTGAGCTCTCAGGGCACCTGTATGCAAAAGCCAGCAGGTGTATTTACAGATTACAGGAGCACTGCACTGACAGGAGGGAGGAGCTGGAGGGAGAGAGAGCACAGCCCTGCCTCCTCCCATCTCTCCTGGACACTTCTGCATTTGGCTGTGGACTGTGCTCTCTCTCCCCTCTTGCCAGTGCAGGGCTCCTGTGTGTCTCATTACCACTGCCGCCTTCTGAATACAGGAGTGCTGCACTGACAGGAGGGAGGAGCTGGAGGGAGAGAGAGCACAGCCCTGCCGCCTACCGGCTCTCTCCTGGACACCTCCGCATTCGGCTGTGGACAGTGTGGTCTCTCTCCCCTCCTGCCAACGCAGGGCTCCTGTGTTTCTCATTACCACTGCCGGCTTCTGAATACAGGAGTGCTGCACTGACAGGAGGGAGGAGCTGGAGGGAGAGAGAGCACAGCCCTGCCTCCTCCCAGCTCTCCTGGACATTTCTGCATTTGGCTGTGGACTGTGCTCTCTCTCCCCTCCTGCCAGTGCAGGGCTCCTGTGTGTCTGATTACCACTGCCGGCTTCTGAATACAGGAGTGCTGCACTGGCAGGAGGGAGGAGCTGGAGGGAGAGAGAGCACAGCCCTGCCTCCTCCCAGCTCTCCTGGACATTTCTGCATTTGGCTGTGGACTGTGCTCTCTCTCCCCTCCTGCCAGTGCCGGGCTCCTGTGCGTCTGATTACCACTGCCGGCTTGTGAATACAGGAGCACTGCACCGACAGCAGGAAGGAGCTGGAGGGAGAGAGAGCACAGCCCTGCCTCCTCCCAGCTCTCTCCTGAACACTTCTGTGTTCGGCTGTTGAATGTGCTCTCTCTCTCCCCTCCTGCCAGTGCAGGGCTCAGGTATTTCTGTGATTACCACTGCTGGCTTCTGAATATAGGAGTGCTGCACTGGCAAGAAGGACGAGGGGGAGAGAGAGAACACAGCCTGCACCACTTCCCGGCTCTCTCCTCGCCACTCCTCGTGATGGGCTGACAAGAGTAGTGATGCTGCTGTTGCTACTCCTGTCAGCCTTGTAACAGAAGGAAAGTGCTCTCATCCCTACATTAAACCACTGCGCCCAGGGCAGCCGCCCTCTCCCGCCCACCCCTTGTCCCGGCCCTGCAGTCAGTGAAGTGTTGGGACAGCCGGCTTGCATATGCTTGTTCTAGGTCAGTGAATTAGGAGGACATCTTTGGGACCAAAATCTTCAGAAACCAATCAGTAATGGCAATTCCCTTTCTGTTCCGACAATCTAATTTGCAAACATTGATAAATTACAGCCGAACTCCAGGCACAAAAATTTCCATTCAAATATATTCCACAGTCGCCACAAAGGAAATAAATCTACTTTGTGTGTATCAAATTCTTTTGCAAACCCAGCTATGATCTTGTAAAAGTAGCTGTAACATCATCACTGTGCTGTACATAGAACAGAGAGCAGAGCTGTGGGAGGAACCCAGCTGGCTCCACCCACTACAGAAAACAACAGGAGGGCTCAAAGACAAGACCAGTCCCCCTGCAGAAGGACAGAGAGCAGCAGTGTGCGGTCTTTATTACAGGAAGCTGTTATACAGAGGCAAAGTGTCACACTGGAAAAAATAGCACATTCCCTGGGTAACGTTGTCTCTGACAGTCTCCTGTATAATGTCTGCAGTCTCTGACAGTCTCCCACAACATGGTTACAGTCTCTGAAAGTCTCCTATAGCATGCCCACAGTCTTTGACAGTCTCCTGTAGAAGATCAGTAGTGTTTGACGGGCTGTATGTCACGGTATTATGTGCGCAGTCTCTGACAGTCTCCTGTAGCAGATTCACAGTCTTGGCAGTCTCCTGTATAATGCCTGCAGTCTCTGACAGCCTTCTGCAACATGTTAACTTGACAGTCTGTTGTAGCAGATTCATAGTTTTAGACAGGCTCCAGTATGTATGCAGTCTCTGACAGTCTGGGAAAGTCTTCTGTATCATGTATGCAGTCCCTGACAGTCTTCTTTATCCTGTACGCAGTCTCTGATAGTCTCCTACATCACCTATGCAGTTTTTGACAGTCTCCTCCATCATGTATGCAGTTTCTGACAGTCTCCTGAATCACATATACAGTCTCTGACAGTCTCCTGTATCATGTATGCAGTCCCTGACAGTTTTCCGTATCAAATACACAGTCTCTGACAGTCTCCTGTATCATGTTTGCAGTCCCTGACAGTTTTCTGTATCAAATACACAGTCTCTGACAGTCTTCTGTATCATGCATGCAATCCCTGACAGTCTTCTGTATCATGTATCCAGTCTCTGACAGTCTCATGTAGCAAGAATCATAGTCTCTGACATAGCAAGTCTTAAGCCCTTCATAGTCTTTTTTTAACACATTCACTATCTCTAACAGTCCCCTGTAGCCTGAATATTATGTGTGGCCCTTTAGTTATGTCAGGGGCCACACATAAGGCCCTCTATGTTTCCTAAGTTGATCAATGCTCATCTACACAGATGAACTCCATGTAAGGCAGCCCAGCCACCACGAGCCTCGTTGAGTAGACATTTCACTGTCACAACCAGCGAGTGTTCCATTTCCTCGCACAGCGTGTCATCTGTCCTGGGCCTCCCTGGGACCGGTCATATAAAAGGAGCACATTGCCACCACTCACTGTGAACCTTGTGTGCTGTTTGATATTGTATTTGCTGCCTGTGTATTTGGGAGGCTTAGACAAAAAATCCTGCAAGCTTTGCCTGTCAGAAATAACAGCACAAAAAAAGAGTTTAGCTTTACAATGTGTGTGTGATCGGGGCAAGCTTGGGTTTTTTTTTTCCCTAGAGGGAGAACGGTGCCCTCAGGTGTCACTGCGGCCTGCCAAAGGAGAGAGACATTCGCCGCGTTCCCCATGCAAGCCTTTGCCCTTTCCATCGTGACATTAAACGGGGCCATCAAATCTCTTTACAAGGGGCTAAGCTGATCTGGCACTCAGTGGCGCTGGCACAGCGGCGGTTGCAGGATTTGCCGGGCTTAATATTTAGATTCGCAGACCCAGACGGCGGACGAGATCACACGCTCGGTATCGGTGAATTCCCGCTGTGACTCTTCTATCATACCAGAGCTGCTGAAAGCTTTATAAGCTCTTAGTGAAAGCAAGAACAGAAGCACATTTTATAGTGTCATCTCCTTCTCAAACGCTCGCTATTAGATCAGGGCCACTGTCACCATAAGTCCTGTGTGACCTGGTGCAGGGGGGGGGGGGGGGGGCAGGGTAATATGAGGCCCCAGCAAAGAACAACAGATTTCAGTTTTGTGAGGATGTTGGTAAGCTTATTTGTATTAAATGTCCATTAAAAGGTACTAACAAACCATCTTTTGCTGCAATACTCATGCTTAACCCAGAGATTTCTGTCGCAGTACTTTTTTCTACCACTAGATGTCCTCAGTCTGATGACCAGCATAACCCGCCCCCTAGCTTGTGATTGGACAGTGAAAGGAGAAGCAGCACAATGATGAGCTCATCTCTCTGTCACTCTGCTCTCTCTTCCTATCAGCATGCTTAATAGCAGTACATGAACTGATTGGCTCCTTGTGTTTCTTCTTTCTCTCACACTCCAGCCCTGCTGTACAGGATTAAAAGAGGCCTATATCAGGTCGCTTTCAGGTGCTTGGATGTAAAAAAAGGACATTAAATGACGTGTTAATGATTAAAGAGCTGCAATAATTTAGTATTTTATATCTGCCTGGAGTTCATCTTTAAAGCAGTAGTAAAGTCCACTTTGTGATTTTTACCCATAGGTAAGCCTATATTAAGGCCTACCTGTAGGTAAAATTAATATCTTATAAACGTACACCGTTTATACCGGAGATATTCACCCTGCATGCAGTCGGTGATGTTATACCGGCAAGAACTTCAGAGCTTTGTGCCAGAGCCGAGGGCTCCCAGGCACATGCGTGGGAGTGACGTCATTGGGGCTCCGGCCACTCATACAGCGGGAGGCCGCGATCCTGGAGGAAAGACCAGGGAAGATGGAAGTCCTCTTAGCGGTGACAGTACGCTGCTGGAGGGCTGCGTTATAAGGTAAGTATTTAATAATGTGCTAGTATGCGATTTTTATTATTAAATTTTTTATTGCTGCGGTTTACTACCGCTTTAAAGTGACCGTTTCCTTTGTACATGTAAAACAAAGAGTCCCACACTGTTCCATTTAGCTACTAAGACCAGGGAAAGAAGCAAACCCCATGGGCTCCTTCCTAGCCCTATGTGACATTGTTGAGCCAATCACACGCTCACCTTTATCTGGATGTGCTTTCACTTGACTTCTTGCTTGCAAATGAAGCAGTGTCGGAAAGAGGAACATTGAGTGCCGATGAGGGTTTTGGTGGTGGGGGGAGATGATTTCAACTAAGTGAACCCTCTCACTTTTCCCCCCCACATGAGCTAAAAGGGGGGAGACTTCCTGTATAGGCAGGAAGTGACAGGAAATCTATCCACTCACAGTTAGAAACAAAAACACATTTTTAGTAGAGTGGGGAAGGGTGAGAATTTTTCAAAACCTTTTTTTATTGCTGTCTGTGCCTTCATGTCCTCATCTCAACTGTACCCCCATTTCCAATACAGGCATCACCTAGACAGGAAGTAAAGGAGAATCTCCCTGGAGAGAAAAAAAAATAACCTAAAAGGAAGTTAATCTCTTCTCCACTCTATATAAAACAAACAAAAAATAGTTGGATTTAGGACAGGGAGGTTCACATTTTTCGACACGGAGGACAACTGGTTCACAAGAGATGTGAAAGAGGTCATCTACATCAAAATGGAACAAGCATTCCAGAACAGGGATTGGGCCTTCAACATCATTTGCCTTCCACATACAATGCCGTTTTAACATCTTTGCCCTTGTAATCTGGCAACAATTCACACCTTCAGCCATGTAACTTAAAGAACTAACACTTATGCAGATGTCATGACAGCAAAAAAAATGGGTTTAGGAAACTAGAACAGGGTGCTTCCACAACTTTCATACCCCCCATCCTGCTTTTGGACAATCAACATTAGCACATTCCACGATGATTGGGTTAAGGCAGCCTTTCTCAAGCAGGCTTCCATGGAACCCCAAGGTTCCTCCAGAAGTTGCTCGGGGTTCCTTGGGCAAGGGGCAATTTCTTCCTCTCAGTTAAGTAACCAATGACACCAGTAATCTTTTCAGCTATCCGTACAGGGGTATTCTTCCCATGACCACAAATGTAAGGAGCATTCTTCCCAGTGACCATAAGGATTATGTACCCTGAGCTGTGGATTCTATAATTATTAACTAATATTAACCCCTGTTAATAATTATTAACAGGGGTTCCCTGAGATCAGAGAGTTATTTCAATGGTTCCTCCAGCTTGAGAAAGCCTGAGTTAGGCGACTTAAGGTGTAGATATAAATCCTGGGGTATCTTCCTGAAACTCACTGGAACTGAAGAAGTGGCTTGGAAAGCTATAACAATGAGGTTAGACAACTAGAACAGGGTGCTTCCACAACTTTCACACCCCCTATCCTGCTTTTGAACAATCAACAATTTAAACATACACATTGATTGGGTTAAGACAGTATTTCTCAACCAGGGTTCCTCTAGAAGTTGCTAGGGGTTCCTTGGGCAAGGAGCAATTTCTTCCTCTCGGATAAGTAACCACTGGCACCATTGATCTTTTTAGCTGTCTGTAAAGGGGGATTGTTCTCATGACCACAAATGTAAGAAGCATTCTTCCCACTGACCATCAGGCTAATGTACTCTGAGCTGTAGATATTGTAATTATTAACAGAGGTTCCTCGAGATTAGAAGGTTATTTCAAGGGTTCCTCCAGCCTCAGAAAGGCTACATTATGTGACTTAAGATGTAGATATACTGTAAATGCTGGGGTATCCTCCTGAAACTTATTGGAACTGAAGAAGTGGCTTGGTAAGATACAAAATGTCTTCAACATTACAGAACAAGTCCAGTTGGAAGCAACTAACTACTACCAGTACTACCAGGTTAGGCTTTAACTCTCCAGCATTCATCAAAATGGAAATATCAGTGTTGACTGGACTGACACTTTTAGAATTGGGTGGGGTATCCAACCTTCCAGTGCTCAACCAAAACTAAAAAAAATTGGAGTTGACAGTGAATTTAATTTTTTTCTGTTGCCTTGTTAAAGGTAGTCTGCAGGTTGCATTACATGTGATGGCCCTCTACTTATTCTGTGCATGCTCTTCCCTGGTGGTCTGCGAGAAATGACTGATAAAATGAAGGATGTGCAGTAAATATGAGTATGTCCGAGGCATACAAGGTTTTAAAGGTGACCGCGCTCTTTAAGGCTGACATTGCCTCGGAAACAACCATAAATGTAATTTTAGCAGGGCAGCTATTGTTTTAAAATCTGTTATGGTGTGCAGGTCTTCTGTGGCTCTGGGCCGCCTTGACAAATAGCCCCCGCCTCGCTCTGTCCTGTTATTGCAGATTTCATTTTTTTTTGAGCTTTGCACAGGAAGCAATTGCTGATCTGAGATTAAAACGGACATAACATTGATTGAGGACCGAAGGAGGGAATACAAACACTTTCTGTCACTAGAAAGAAGCTCATCCATTTCAAGCAACGAATGGCTGAGCCGCTGCAAGACGAGATTCGACTTATACATACAGTTCCAAAGTCTCAAAATGACTTTCATGGACACGTTGCTCCTGAGTTGGGACAAGTGGGGCAATTTTGGCAAAATCGATTTTTAAAGCAAAAGTACTGATTTGGCCAACACTAAAATTTAGGCAAAATTTGCTTGAAAAAACTTCTACGCTTTTTTTTTTTGAGAGGGGGTGGTATTTATGATAGCTTAGTTTGTTTCAATTAGTGTTCTTTTGTTTTGTTTTTTTTTTCTTTTTTGTGTATTTGGTTGTTATTTGTGTACTTGTTATATTTTTACTTTTCTTGCTGTTTTTTTTTTCTGTGAAAAAAAAGGAAAATAATGAGGCTAGTGAGGGGGTCATTTTTGGAACAATGAGGGGCTTCTGTCATTACGAAAAACCACTGCAATTTGTTTAACAAGTATGTTTGGCATCATGAATTACTGTATATAGTCTTATTAAGCAAATATTTTATGGGTAACTTTTGCAAATTTCTTACCTGGAGAGTGAAAGCACTTCCTGATGTAGGCCGACAACGCTAAGACAATGCCTTGCACTTGCCTGCAGAGTTGTCAGGCTGCCAATGGATGGCCTTCAGTTGGCAGCTGGACTACCTATCTGGTAGACCTGGTAGGCAGGCCAATGGCCAACTAAAGCAGTGCACACAGCAAGCTCACAATGCTAATTGGGAGGCAGTGGTTTATATAAGAAATCCAGGTATGGATATTTTTACATAGTTACAGACTTGGACTAATGTAACTATGTATATACCATACCCATGGAGTCTCTCTAGAAGCTGGGCATCACTGTAGTAGGTATTGTTACTCCAGTGATCTCCACCAGCTTCCGGTTCTCATGTTGAGTGGCTGCCTTGCTGCATTCTGAACACAGGGGTTCAGCCTCTTGGCATGAGCACCATTCAAATATTGCATTACATCTTCTTAAAGTGTTATTAAAAACCACAGAAAAATCAGTCTGTATATTCAGTAAAGCCTGCTTGTTATACTCACGGTGGAACCTAAGGGGTTAATCCTCTGCATTGTGTAAAAAGGCTGCTTGATCCTGTCTTCTCTGATCATCCCCTTCTTCTACAGTCCCCAAACCATCTCCTGATAGAACAGACCCTTGGAGTCACTCTGCACATACTGAGTTTGTGTGTGTATTGCTAGAGAGTTTTTTTTCCTGGGGAGAGTGTATGTGATCAGCACAGGGCCAATCAGCACTGTCCAGACAGAGGGTCAGGGGTCATGCAGCCTCAAAGGATAATCAGGGGAGAATGAAAACTCCTCCTACAAGCTTTAATCGGACACTGATAGAAGTCACAAGACTGCTATATACTGCTGATAAGAAAATTAATTTAGCAGTTTATATTTACAAAAATAATTGCATTTCCATGTTCTGTGTACTGTGGGAGACCAGATCTAGTGAATGCAAGATTTAGAAACACCATAAAGAATGCTAAGCGTTCTCTGGTTGAACGAGGTGGAGAGGTGGAGCAGTGACATCAATTGCATTCATTAATGCAATGCAAAGCTTTCTTTGAATAGTACCCATGCCCAGCAGCCAACCTCCTGTTCTCAGATGCAGCAGGGCAGTCGCTCGGCAATGGGAGTGGAGATCATTGTAGTAGCAGTGCAGCAGGGGACCCTACTACATTGATTTCCACATTGTAGAGGGATTCCACAGGTATTTTATAGGCATAGGTGTGCGCAGCCTATTGCATTAGGGTGTGCACCCCAAAGCTTAAACGCATATGCATGTGTGTGTATATATATATATATATATACACATTGATCTCCCTGCCGGCACAGAGAAAGAGAAGTGCAGCAGCAGAGCTGGTAAGATGGAGATCTTTCCCATCTCCCCGCTGTTACACAAAGTGATAATTCTAATGCGCACTAGATGATTAGGGAGTGCCCAGGCACACTCAGCACACCCTGTGCGCACACCTATGGGTATAGGTATAGTTGGTGCAAGCTGGACCAATGTAAAGCATTAAAAACATCCATACCTGGAATTCTTTTTCAATGTTATCAGCCCGCTGTTACTGGCAGGACCTTCAGGTAAGAAAATTGCAACAGATTAATCAAAAAAATTTGGGAAAAAACATGAGACGCCAACTCCAATGCAGTTCACAAATCCGGCAAAATTTTGCCCAAATCATCCAATTTTCACCAAGGTTTTAGGGAAATAAAACTTTTAATTTTGCTCATCCCTAGTTACAGTTTTAAGATTCTCATAAATCTGCCTCTTTGAACCATGCAGCCCTAGACGTATCCATACTGAGCCTCTATAGCTATTATACTAGACTAGAGAATACAGTATACTTTCTACAAAATCATTTTCTGTTATTTTTCCCCCACTGTTTCTCTCTTATGAATATAATAGGATATGGAGAAGGGATATGCATTAAGCGGAAAGTATCTCTTGAGATCTTTACTCTGCAAACACGTTAGCCCTGCCAGATGGTGCTATTAGTGCTTTTTTACTGTATCATTTAAATAAGTCTAGAATAAATAGTAACTTCTAGAGCTTAAAATGTGATGTTGCATAAAGTAAATATGATGTGAAAGTTTAATTAAAGAGCAACTCCATCTATGAAGTTAAATACCTAACTGAAGCATGTGTACATATAGGTTTTTGTGTTATTTGGAAAGGGATTTGGAAAGCAATGTACAATAATGATCCACCAACCTTTGGGGTACTATATGGCTGCATAGAATAAAAGCCGCAGTTTGGCAGATGCTATGCCAATACCTGCTCTATGGACCACCAGAAGTATCACTTACATAGGAGATATCCTCGTGTTCTGTGTTTGCACCTCCATGTTTGCCCACCATGAATAGCTTCCCTTCCAGTCTATGGGTGTACGGAGCGGGCAGTAGAATGGCAAGCCTGATTTTACCTTTCAATTTGAAGGTTAAACATGTATAGGGGCTGTATGTGGAATATAACATATTAACATGTTTGCCAGTTTCAGCCAGCGAGATGTACTGTATGCATCAGTATAAGCAATGGCTTTCTCCATTATAATGACCCAGAGGAAGAAACCTACTGGAGAAAACACAGTGCACAGTAACACAACTGCCATGCAATATGGTGCGATGCATTAGAAAAAGGGGCCATCAATTTTTTTTTCATCTGCTATAGCGTGTTGGGAGCCCATGAACTCAAATGGGTTTCCCATATCAGCAGCTGAACGGTGCATGTATGCAGTGAGGTAAGTCACCAACTACCTCTGGATTTCCAGACTGTCAACCCAACATTCCTTCAAGCACGAATGAATGGGGGCAATTTCAGATGCCCGGAATGTGTTGGCTACTACACCCAATCAATAAACATCTTTTTGGATTATAACCTTACGGCATGCCATTTCAATCTCTGGACCGGATTTTTGGCCACATAACCCAAGGTTACGGTGGTGACCCATCAGTTTGTGGAAGCCTACCTACCAATCAGATGCTCTACAGGGATTGGTAGGTAGGCTTCCACAAACTGATGGGTCACCACCATAAAAATGTGTTGGCTACGACACCCAATCAATAAACATCTTTTTGGATTTTAACCTTATGGCATGCCACTTTAATCTCTGGACCGGATTTATGGTGTTATGGTGGTGACCCATCAGTTTGTGGAAGCCTGCCTACCAATCAGATGCTCTACAGGGATCATATTATTATAACAGTGAAAGTAATTTCTGCACAAGCATATGACCCACCTCTAGCTATAGGTTTCAGTCCCAGCTACCTGTAGGCAGGTGCAGTTTGCTTTCTCAACTGCAGGTGGTGCTCAAACCTCAGCAGTATTGAAGAGGGAAAGAAAGTCAAGAGAATCATGGTTCTTTTATGGTTTCCTGGGTCACTGGGGGAGCTATTCGTTTAGATGCTGGAGCCCCATGTGACTCTAACAGCCATCTTGGGTCAGGCAGAGTCTATTTAAGATCTTGACTACCAGGCTTGGCGTGCATTTTTTTTTTTAAGTCAGAAAAAAGTTTTTATTTTGACTTTCACAGTACATGGTATATGACATTCAGTATTCAATAGTAAAACCGCAATATAAAACGTACGACTTTCTGTAGTATATTGTCAATTTGTACAGTGTATACAGAACCTTATAGGAGCGATTTTTTAGTACTGTGTAATATAATGAAGTTTTATAAGAGAGACAGGAGCAAAAGAAGAAAAAGAAACAAACAGTTAAATAAACTCCCTCAGAACCTTGAGGGTGTGATATATCTGAACGAAAGAGTTACCCCGACCCACCAGGGTTTTCCGTATCCCCTGGGATTGTACGTGTTGCCAAGCATTGATAGACATTATTTCGAATTCCACTAGACCTCTACCCTTGTAAGAGCCTGTCCTTAATCAGCTGATGTGGTGCCAATCCTGGGACATCTAACCAGGCCTGCCATAATGAATAGAATTTACGTGGGACATTTCTGTGTTGGTATGTTAGTTTCCCTCTTATTAGTAATTTGTTGACTTGTTCCACCCATTGCTTCCTAGTGGGCACCCTGGGGGTGATCCATAGTTGTGCAATTAATTTTCACGCAACATATAGTAATCGTAAGACCGCCGTATGAGCTGAGGGGGTTAGAGCCTAACCGTACGCCCAATAGACATACAACTCTAGAACTTCCTTTCAATAATGGAAAAGTTTGGGGCACCTCCACATCATGTGGATTAGGTCCTCATGATCACCTTCACATTTTGGGCAAAGTGAGGTATCCCTGATCCCCCATTTGTGTCTTGGTGTGCATTTTGCATGTGGGTAGTTTAGGGACCAGGTCACCCATCTGCCAGGGACAGTAATTAGCGGCAAGGAGAGGTTCCAGATGAGTAGGGAAAGTGCAGAGACACGCCATCCTTCCTGGATGCCTCCCCACATGGGTACAGACCGGCCAGGCCTCATTCCGCCCTTCAAGACAGATGCTGTTGATGCGCCTGAGACCTATTGCTACAAACAACACTGTAACATTCTGTGAGTGCACCCGATCGAGTTGCCTCCCTGCCGGCCTTGTGCTTTGTTGAATTTTTACTTCAATCTTTTTTTTTCTGCAACTGGACTCTGAGTGATTATAGCTGCCCACCGTGCTGCATCTCACCACATACCTATCCCCCAGAGCACATTCAGATGAATTGGCTGCCTTGACACAATAGTTGTGGCATAATGTAGGTATACACACACTTGACTGGACAGCTGTGAAGCCTTCTTTAGTCATTTAGTTATATACAAGCATCCAACAGAAAGCAAACAGTGCTGGGCTTGCTTATTTGAAAGACCAGCATGCATTACAAACGGAGTCTCCTGGACACACCTTGGGATGTTTATGTGTCAAATAAAGATTTTATTTACATAAATGAAAAATTATACAAAATCAGGATATAAATATAAAATTAACTTTCCACAACACCTTTTTACTTCCCCTTTAAAGTACAGACTACCAATGACGGTCATCAAATTATTGAAAAAAGGATTAAAATTATCTTTTGTTTTCTCGGTCCTAAGATCACATATGTCAAACAAAGGCCTGCAATCCGAATCCAGCCCTTCAGGCCTTGTAATGTGGTCCTCGCACCCAGTATTGCAACCAGAACTTCATTCTCCCACCTCCAGCTCTCACCCTCTGCTCCTGCTCCTTGCTGTCACTTGTAAACACAGAAGCCTTCTGTGTTTACAAGGGAAAGCTTTGCTCAGCAGCTCCCGGATCTAACAGGTCCCTACATGTGCTCATGCCGGGGCACAGCAGGGATAGATCTTCAGAGAGAGAGAGAGAGAGAACGATCTCCCTGCAAGGCACGCTGCTTACACAGGGAGGTACTAGAGGCAGGCCAGGTAGGAGAGAGATGCATGGAAGCATTGGGGGTGTTTGGGGTTGAGGTTGCATACCCTGCACTCTGTACACAGCACACCCCTAAACTCTGCATTCTGTACATAGCACACCCCTAAATCCTGCATTATGTACATAGCGCACCCCTGAACACTGCACTCTGTATGTAGCACACCTCTAAATCCTGCATTCTGTACATAGCGCACCCCTGAATGCTGCACTCTGTATGTAGCACACCCCTAAATCCTGCATTCTGTACATAGCGCACCCCTGAATGCTGCACTCTGTATGTAGCACACCCCTAAATCCTGCATTCTGTACATAGCGCACCCCTGAACGCTGCACTCTGTATGTAGCACACCCCTAAATCCTGCATTCTGTACATAGCACACCCCTAAACTCTGCACTCTGTATGTAGCACACCCCTAGATCCTGCATTCTGTACACAGCACACCCCTAAACTCTGCACCCTGTACGTAGCACACCACTAAATCCTGCATTCTGTACATACTGCAGCCCTGAACGCTGCACTCTGTACCTAGTGCACCCTTAAACCCTGCATTCTGCACGCAACGTAATCCTGAACTCTGTACTCTGTACATAACGCCCTCCCTGAACCCTGCACTCTGTATGTAGTGCACCCCAGATACAACCGGCCCTTTGAGGGCAATCCCACTGCTGATGCGGCCTGCGATGAATTTGAGTTTGACATCCCTGATCTAGACGAAAGCGGCACTATTTTAAATGATTTATTACAAGTTAATTAAAAAATAAATTTACAAATAACTAAAATGAAATTACAAGTACTAATATTTCTGATGGTATTTATTTGCCTATGAAGGTATTCCAGCATGCCGTCTCTTTTCTGGCATACCCGATGGGTAGCTGGATTTATGTTACCTGGTCTCCTCTGGTGAATAAGAGTAGACTGACATCCTTCCTGACCTTCCGACTGTGAGTCAAAAAATATTGATTATTTACAGCCTGACAGAGAGAGTAAATCAGCTCACAGACTTGTTAACCATTTATTCCGGGAGATGGATATTGCATCCCTCTTTAAGGTATAATGATTTAATGGCCTATTTATAGCTTGAGAAGGTGTAACTGGTGGTAAATTATAGATACACTCAGAGTATATTCCCCTGGGGTGCTCACACAATGCATGATATTGGAATTTTATGTGTTACATAAGAAAAGATGCAAATGACTGGACAGCTCCTTGCCTGTGTTTGCAGATTTTGGTCATAATTATTTCAAAAGAAGAACTAACATTTTTTTTTAACACAAACAGTAAAAAGTACAAGCATGCATACTTGCAAAATCTGTGTTTCTTGTGGCTTCTTCAATATGTTTCCCAGTTTCCTGCATTGGTAGATGAGCAGGATCTAGGATTCTCTATGACCTCTTGGCTTGAGCTCTGTGAGCTGCACAGATCAAAGGTCAATGGCTTTTCACACCTCCCTTCCTACGTTTGCATAGGAAGGAAAACATGTCAATGAACAGAACAATGTGGCTCCTCCCAGTCCCGTCTTTTGCATTGCTTTGTTATTTGATTGACAGCACCATGTAAAGCTGAATTCAAGGTATGGTAAATTTTAAATAATTACACTGATCAGCTTGGACCAACGAACGTATGTATGTATGTGCCATACCTGTGGGATCCCTCTAGAACAGTGGTCTCCAAACTGCGGCACGCGGGCCGGATGTGTCCCTTTGCTTGCCATTATCCGGCCCTTGAGGCACCATTCCATCCACTGACACCAATAATGGGGTGCTTTCTCCCACAGACACCAATGATGGGACACCCTCCTCCCACAGACAACAACAATAGGACACCATTCCTCCCACAGACACCAGTGATGGGGCACTATTACTCCCACAGACACCAATGATGGGGCACAATTCCTCCCACAGACACAGGTGATGGGGCACTATTCCTCCCACTGACACCAATGATGGGGCACTATTCCTCCCACTGATACCAACAATGGGGCACTATTCCTCCCACTAATACCAACAATAAGGCACCATTCTTCCCACAGACACCAGTGCTAGGGCACCATTCCTCCCACAGACACCAGTGATGGGGCACCGTTCTGAACACAGACACCAGAGATGGGACACCATTCTTCCCACAGACACCCGTGCTGGGGCACCATTCCTCCCACAGACACCAGTCATGGGCCACCATTCCTCCCACAGACACCAGTGATGGGGCATCATTCTTCCCACAGCACCAGTGATGGGCCACCATTCCTCCCACAGACACCAGTGATGGGGCATCATTCTTCCCACAGACACCAGTGCTGGGGCATCATTCTTCCCACAGACACCAGTGCTGGGGCACCATTCCTCCCACAGACACCAGTTATGGGGCACCATTCTTCCCACAAACAGCAGAGATGGGGCACTATTCCTCACACTAATACCAACAATGGGGCACTATTTCTCCCACTACTAAAACCAATTATGGGGCATTGTTTACTCCCACTGACACCAGGGTGTTTTCTAATTCTACTGCCCCCCCCCCCCCCAAAGCCTAATTGACAGTTAACTGGCCCTTTGCTTAGAAGGTTTAGAGACCCCGTGCTCTAAAAGCTGGAAATCACTGTAGTAGGCACAGCTACTACACCACTACTACAGTGATTACCATTAACTTCTAGTTCCTGTGCCAAGTGGCTGCCCTGCTGCTTAGTGAACCCCCTTGCTCGATTAAGAGAACTCTTTGAATGCTCTTAAATGAATTAAAAGTGTTCTGTGATTGGATTAGGTGGAGGTTGTGACAATACTACCCCACCTCTCTACCGTGTCCAATAAGAGAACAGTTTGCATTCATCTAGAGGATGCAAATCAATATAGTAGGCCCCACTACTACAGTGATCTCCCCTAGCTTCTGGGTCCCATGCTGAGCGGCTGACCTTCTGCTCACTGGACACAGAAAGTCACTTACTCAACGTGGGTGCCAACACTTAGCATTTTGTCAATAAGTGCAAAGTGTTCACTGATTGGATGAGGTAGAGATTGTGACATCACTGCCCTGTCTCTTCATCTTGTCCAATCAGGGAACGCTTTGTATTGAGTGAGAAAATGCAAAGTGTCCCCTGAATGGTGCCCGTGCCGAAAGAGCGATCTTCTGTGTTCACTAAGCAGCAGGGCAGCCGCTCAGCACAGGGCCAGAAAGCTAGTGGCAATCAATGCACTAGCAGGGGCTACTACACAGTGATTTGCAAATTCCATGAAGATCCCACAGGTATGGTACATACATACTTACACTGGACCAATGTAAAAATTGCCACACCTAAACTTCAGCTTTAATAAAAGTAACAAGTGGTTATCAAGAGAGGAGAAAGGAAGGATATGGGAGGGGATAGAAGCTCCCTATAATATGCCGGTTGCTGGCAAAGAATGAAAGTAGGTCCTACAGACAGCGTCCTGCAGGAGAATGATTACATCATTTCCTTCTGATGGTAGCACCACCCCTTTACCATCTAAGGCTGAAGAAGAGCATGCAATAGGTTCTGCAAGAGGGCATACTGTATGTATAACATTAAATATGGAAACACGCAGTGCCAGGACAAGATCATCCAGCGCTCAGGGCAAAGATGGCAAATTGGGCCACCCCCCCTCTTTATGTGCAAGCTTATAAGGAGGAGGTGGAAAGAGAGCACAGCCTGCACCTCCCTTTGGCTCTCTCCTCCTCTCCTTGCTGCTTCCAGTGCTGGGTTGACAGAAGTAGTGATGCCACTGTCACTACTCCTGTCAGCCTCATAGTAGAAGGAACTTGTGGCGCCCCCATCCCTACAATACACGCTGCACCCAAGGCAGCTGTGCCTTCTGCCCACCCCTTATCCTGGCCATGGTAACACAGATTTGCAGGTGTGCATGCATGTACCATGTTTACCCAGCAATTTCAGAGTGTTTGCATTAAAAAAAAAAAAAAACTTTAGTTTCCCTTTAAAAGGTCACATTTGTAGAATATCTGTTACAATTTGCAGCTTGCCAGTCATAAAGAAATTTCACTGAGTCGTTCTTGCAAGGAGAAGGAAAATTCTATATTTATTTGATGCAGACACAACAGAAACCTCTGGGGCCAGACGACGACTGCCATGCAGTGATCTGTAAAGGGAAAACAGGCCAATAAAACCACTACAAGGAAAACACAGTCCTGTGCCAGACATAAACGCAACGGAAAGCGATCGATTATAGATTAGAAAATGTTAATCTATTGCTTAAAATCCATTGATACAACAAAGAAAATAACTCAAATAGTTTTCCCATCAGGACTGGACATCCCTTTTTACTAGGATTGACGTAAGCAAATCTATTAGTGTAACTGGTTTTAGAAAGATTTGATTCTTTAAAGATGAAATGTAGCAATGTAGCATTCCTGCCCCCCCCAACCACATGAGCTCCAGAGCGGTAATCCTCTGATCTCAGGTTGTGTGATCTTCTGGCACAACCCTATTACCCATCATTACCCATCATGGTGAGGTGCAAGGCTATGGTAGAAGTAGTTGTATACATGTAGTGCCATTAGTCAGTATATGTGGTCCTAGGGATTCATGTAACTTAAGGAAATGGTACTATCTATCTAATATGCTTGGAGCAACCTTACATCTCCCCTAACCAGGTACTACCCCAGAAAAGTATATAATTCCAACTGAAGGCCTTAACATGTAAACGAATAGGTGCAAAGCCCAACCTGTGTAACTGTAATAAGATCGGCAGTCTACTGGGGCAACCCTGCAACCCTATTTCTTAACCCGGGGAGGTGCAAGGCTACATGGGTGGTGGAAAGAATTGTTTACATGTCATACCATTAGTCAGTATATCCTAGGGAATAATAAGGAAATGGTACTATCTAGCCATGATATGCTTGGAGCAACCTTTGTTCTCCCCTAACCACCTACTAACCCTGAAAAGTATATAATTCCAACTAAAGGCCTTAACATGGAAACTAAAGACCCGTACACATGGTCACAAAATCTGAAGATAAATTTCATCCGTTGAACGATCGGCCGATTTTCTGTTCGTTATCATGCTGCTTTTGACAGCCGATTACAAATTTTCGTGCTGCAGGCTTGAAAATTTTTGTCTGATGTGACCACAACGTCAGATTTTCTTTTCATTAGTACGGTTTTCTGACAAAAAAAAATCTAAAAAGCAAGACTAGGCATGCTCAGAAATAAAAGAACACATACAAAACAATTCAACACATTACATCACTTCTGATGTTGAATTCAGTCGTCAGAAAATTTTCTGATGGTAAGTACCCTCTTCACTTTCAATTTGAGACTAGCATCGAACAAAAAACTGACGAAAATTCATCCAATAATCTGACTGGGTGTACAAGGCTTAATAGGGGCGAAGCCCAACCTGTGTAACTCTAATAAGATTGGCAGTCTACCTGGGCAACCTTATTACCCATCCTGGATAGGTGCAAGGCATACATGGGTGGTGGAAGGAGTTGTATACATATAGTGCCATTAGTCAGCATATGTGGTCCCAAGAATTCGTGAACTCAAGGAAATGGTACTATCTAGCCATGATATGCTTGGAGCAACTTTAGTTCTCCCCTAACCACTTACTAACCCAAAAAAGTATATATTTCCAAGTGAAGGCCTTAACATGGAAACTTATAGGTGCAAAGCCCAACCTGTATAATGCTAATAAGGTCAACAGTCTACCTGGACAACCCTATGACCCATCCTGGTGAGGTGCAAGGCTACATGGGTGGCAGAGGCAGTTGTATACATGTAGTACCATTAGTAAGTATATATGGTCCTAGGGATACATGAACAATAGGGAAATGTTGCTATCTAGGCAAGATATGCTTGCAGCAACCTTGGATTCCCCTTACCACCTACTACCATAGAAAAGTATATAAGTCCTAGTGAAGGCCTTAACATAGAAATTAATAGGTGTAAAGCCCAACCTATGTAACTCTAATTAGAGGGGCAGTCTACCAGGGTAATCCTATTACCAATCCTAGTGAGGTGCAAGGCTGCATGGGTGGTGGAAGGAGTTGTGTATATGTACCAATAGTCAGTATGTATAGTACTAGGCATTCATGAGCTTGAGGAAGTGGTACTTATAGCCAGGGAGAAGCCTTGGATCTCCTCCCACCACCTATGTTGCTTAGACCTTGAATATCATCTGGTCAGTGGTGGACAATCAATGCCTTAATACATGGCAGCCCATCATGGACTGTGTGCAACATCTGGTGGGGCATTATGGGACCCCCCGAAGTCCTAGAGCCCTTTATTTGTTTCTTTCAATTTTACACCTATTTCAGCAGAACTTTACACTTGTCTACAAGTATCCCATAACACTAATTCTATAATACGGCCAACAGATGTCAATTCAACTGGAAACACGATAAGCATTTCCTTTGATGCAATGACTTTAAAACACAATATCTATGTAAGGGAGGATGAAGGTAACAACTCTTTAATTGACTTTCTGTATAAACGATTACGCTTAAAACATAAACCATCCTGACCTCACAATTGTAGCCAGCAGAATTTAATTTATACAACTGCTACACCCCGAGCAAGAACACAAGTAAATATCCCTTTAGGATAAATTTGCAGCCAAAATTAAGAACAAGCTCAGTTGTCACAAATCGTGAACGTCTCAGGAGTTATGCCATTGTACAGATCTTTTCTGGCTCTTCATCTTAATGGGAGGGTTGTCAAGTTGAATAATTTGGCCTCTCTTTAAAATTAAACCATCTACACATTTCAAAAGTGCTTTATTTGTCGACGGGCGAGGAGACCGCGTAGACGGAGAACCTCAGGATCGATGGTTAGAAAGCAAAAAACACGAACTTTAAATTAAATCTACGGTTTAAAGTTAATGACTATCAAACCGCTTTCGACTGCTTCCGATTTACGCTGCTTGGCTAAATAAATAAATAAATAAATAATTCGGTGCATCTTTTCACGATACAAATTACCAGATAACGTGAACAAAACAACAGATAGATGGTTCCCGGGCTTAATGAACATCTGACATTAAAATGATCATGCTGCTTTGTTGCGCAGCCCATGTGTTTGATTAAAGGGCCACTAGGCAAAAATTACATCATTTGCCCGCTTTATGGAAAAAATGTTTTCAAAAACATTCATAAAATAATAGCAGGTTCAGGAAATGATCAGAACAGAAAGCAATTAAAACCTGACTCCAGCGGAAACTTTGGATAGACTAAGGATGGCTGTTTAATGCTAAAGAAAAGAAGAAAATTCGGCATATCCTACTAGGCTCATGTTAAAGTACATTTTGAATTAATACATAAAAGTACTAAAAAATAGTTTTCATTTGTTTTAGCTTTAAATCTCGTTATCCTCAAGCTGTCAACATGCAAATGGCATTCCATTGCTAATAAGATCAATAAAAGATTTCTCTGGGATGTACTGGCATGATATATAACAGAATGCATTTTGATGAGGGCATTACAAATCACAATGGTAGATAACAAAGTCAGTTTCTCCTTTTGTTCTTTCAACATCTACAAAGACTCCTGGAGCCTTGAAAGGGTCTAAACGCGCAGCCTTTCCGAGCCGCGTACGGAAACATCGTATCGACATCCGATTCATTCTCATAATTACAGATGCGAGAACATTACCTGGGCTGCCAAAACTGGTGACACTGCATAATGTACATAATAAGATTCGTAGATAAATTGTATAAACAACCTTTATTTAAATACATCGACCAGAGCTCCCTGCAAACTTCAAAACTCAAACTAATTTAAAGATCTGTCACCGCGGCAAGGCCACAGGTGGCCCCCGAAGCTTTCAAGATAAGTAGAAATCCTGGGATGCTGCTGGATCTCTAAAGGAAAAAAAAAACTGCCTTTGTAGAAGTTTCAAAAGTATTGACACGCTACGTGAGGATGGTCGCTTACCAAACAAGGGAACCTTGCTTGTAATTAAAACATGGGAACTAGAAGAGCTACAAAATATGATTGTCTTTTATTTACGGTCCAGGAGAGCAATAAAATGTAATATTTTATTTTTTATTATTTCTTTCTAGTAATGGTAAAGTTGAACTTCGGGCAGGTACAATGAAACACAAGTTAAACTATATTCAATGAAAAATAATCTTAAATAAAAAAATTTAAAAAAATCTTTAAATGTGTAAAATTAAAACTAAAGGGTTAAGTTCACCTTTCATAACATGTTACATGTTACACCCATATTCAGGGTGTAACATGTAGCTTGTTATGAAAGGACTGACCCCTGCTCCCCCCCGATCCCCCACTCTGACAGCTAATGGGGATCTTCTCCCCCTACTAGCTGTCAAAATAAAAATTTAAAAAAATGCCCAGCCATGTCACTCATTCGCAGTTCTCCGTGAATGGAAAACTACAAGTCCCAACAGCCTTGGCTTGTAGTTCTCAATGAACTATTACGGCGCTGTGAGTGCTGTGGTAGTTCATTGATTCTTCCTGTCAGAGCGTATTGGCTTGCCCGTATGAGGAACGAAAAAGCAGATACACTGACAGGTTTTCAGGAGTCCTGCATAGCATGAGCGATCTGCTGATCGCTGGTGCAATGCTTTACATGTTCCTACGACAAAAAATAAAAAAATTACATTTTTTTACCTGCATTTATTATTTTTGGAAAAAAAGTGAACTTATCCTTTAATTCCTGGGACACTATTCCCAAAGGGGCACTCTTTACATCTGGAGAAAAAGAGATTTAATCTCCACATGCGGAAAGACGTCTGTCATGCATACCCCTAGCGTAAGTGGTCAGGCATTATAGCTGGCTTTATGTTCTTCACCTATAGCGGCCCCCTTTCCCATAAGGCAAGCATGCCTACCAGTATTCGGTTGCCCCCAGATCTTATACACAATGCTACAGTGCCTGGCCACCACGCCGCAGCTAAGCACAACAAACCGGTACTTGCGGCTTGGCCGACATGCAGAGTGGTCTAAAGGCAGTCCGGGTTCAGGGCAGGCAATGTTCAGAGGATATTCATGGTCTAATTCATGGTCAAAATGCAGGTAGAGTTCAGAGAGTAGTCCAAAGTCCAATCTGAGGCCAATAACAAGGAAATACAAACTACCTAGCAAGGTGGGGACTGGGCGAAAGTTAAAGGTCAAGGCACAGGAACAAGGCAGGTAAACGGCAAGCTTGAAGCACATGTTGCAAACACAAGCATGACACTAAGGGCTTGGCAGGCTTAAAACTGGTTTGGATGCCACCCAGAGGCTGTGTCTACATCAATCACCCTGCAGGTGGACAGACAGACAGGGAGAGTAGAGCTCAGCCAAAACCGGGATGCTGGAACGAGACCGACAGCTGCCATGGAACAGGAGCGTTACACGCTCCTGACAGCTTCTTCACAGTAAAGGCTGTGAAAATGTGGAATAGACTCCCTCAAGAACTAATTCTGGCCAGCTCAGTAGATTGTTTTTGAAAAAGAGCTGGATGCATTCTTAAATGCACAAAATATAACTGAATACAAACAATTATAGGTAATAACACCAGGGGCAGTTAGTTGATCTAGTGAATATTTGATTGCCTCCTGGGGGATTAGGAAGGAATGTTTTCCCCTGCTGGAGCAAATTGAATCTTTTTTTTTTTTTTTTGCCTTACTGTGGATTAACTGTCTTTATAGGATTGTGTATATGGAAGTTTTCTGTTTTTTTTCTATTGATTGAATTAGATGGACTTGTGTATTTTTTTTTTTTCAACCTAACCTTGAAACTATTCCCTGTAACACGCAGAGGGGGAGAAGGTAGACCGTAGGGATGAGTGGAATTGAAAATATAAATTTGACCAAAATTTCGGCGAAAATCCAGTGTTTTCGGCATAACTTGCCTTGGCGTCATTATCGTTCTATATTTCCTTTATATATGTGTATTTTTAGTAGCAGTTCTGCTATCTCACCATTCCTATAAGTGTTGTTTTAAAATGTTTCTCCAGCCCTGATGAAGGGGCCCAAAAAATGCATTGGCTGTCTTGAGCACTACTTGTAATCTGTTGAACAATAAAGACTTGGGGGGGGGGGGGTCCCCATCTTTGCGGTGAGCAGCTGAATACAGGCCAACTGGGCTCAACTAATGACTGTTGACATTTTGATAACCTGTGAAAATGTCCATTGCCCCTCTACTACTACCTCTTAAATCACAAGATTGACAGAACAGAATGATAAATTATCACTAATTATCACTAATACACGAATTACACATTGTGTGGCCGATAAGGAAATTCCTTCATAAGCATATTCACTATATTGTCAAAAGTATTGGGACACCTGCCTTTACACACACATGAACTTTAATGGCATCCTAGTCTTAGTCCATAGGGTTCAATATTGAGTTGGCCCACCCTTTGGGATGAATTAGAGCGGAGACTGTGAGCCAGGCCTTCTGGTCCAACATCAGGGCCTGAAATGCGCTTTTGAAAGAATGATCAATCATTCCCATAGACACACTCCTAAACCTTTTGTACAGCCTTCCAGAAGAGCTGAAGCTGTTATAGCTGCAAAGTGTGGGCCAACTCAATATGGAACCCTACTAAAACAGGGATGCCATTAAAGTTCATGTGCGTGTAAAGGCAGGCGTCCCAATACTTTTAACAATATAGTGTATGTATAGGGTTTGTATATTGGGTAGATTGTGAGACTGTTGTTTTCGTAGTAGTCACATAATAGATACCATGGCCACAAAAGTCAATGCAAAAAATGAAAGGATCAGGCCTCGGGCCTGGAAAATCCATCAAACCATGGCTTTCAACCAGTTGACTGGACTGAGGGCTCTAGAGGGAGTGTATTATTTGGATCACTCAATGCTTCACCATTTCTCATTCCAAAAATGCGTCTTTACTGAGTTGGGTGGGGTTGCCCTTAAAAAAATTCCTTCCTTAACTGAATTGCAAATGCACTTTTATTACTTCATCCAATCTAATTCAGTCATTTCTATTCCTTTAAAAAAAAAAGTCACGTTGCTTATAGGCTCTAAATCCACCAGGCCTCCATTCTGTGACTACAAGCTCTTCTGATAGTGTATTTTTTCAAGGAAGATATCCACCATTAATCACACACGAAATAAAAGTGCTCGCACCTGAAGCCCACGTCACCCAGCCTGAAATGTTCTCTCCGACAATTCTTAGCATTCAGAGCAAATCTGGAACGGTATTGCTTTTGTGTCAGACGGCTACGAGCTTCAACACTCAATAAACCCAAGGTCAGGAAAGTTCTTTCAAAGAAAGCCAACTCTACACCTTCTTTCCAAAGGCAATAAGACTCGGCGGCATCGAAAATCGAAGAGGTCAGATGGAGACGGCAAAGGTCAGGAGTCTTATACAGCCAAGCAGACCTACTTCTCCTCGGTCTGGATTTAATGCCGTAAAATAGAGAGGGTTGTTTGGGAGCCCATGAAGCGTGATTGAGCATCAGCAGATGCCGGGAAAGGCTGTCTCGATATATGGGAGTCAATGCTCATCAAAGGTGTTGACATGGACATTCGCTGTGTTGCCTATTCTCACGCACGTTGGATATGCAATTGCGCTGACATGCCTCAGGGACGCCAAGGATAAAGCGGAGAAGTGACACATAGCAGACTACTCATATTACCTAGATATAGTCTTTGAGAACCACCGTGCTTTTTTATCTCTTAAAGCCAAACTCCAGGCAGGGGTGAACTTCAACTTTGTATTCTTTGATATGTTATTAAAAGTACTACTTTAAATGAAAGTAGTATATGACTTAAATTTGACCTGGTATCGGCCTTTTGCAATGTCTAGCAGAGCTTAGTCTGGGAGAGACAGAAGCAGCACAAAGAGTCAGTCAGTTGTACTGCAGCGTTCCTGTGTTCAGAAGAAGCATGCTATGAGAAGAGAACAGAGTGACCGAGAGATGAGCTCAGTCCAATCAAAGGCTGGGGGAGGGACAAGATCTGTAAGGTCTCCTGTTCTAACAGATAGCACTGTGCTGAATTTAGTAGCAGAGCTGTGTAAATCTGTGGACTGGATAGACAAAAATACAAATGCCATATACCAGGGGTCTCTAAACTTTCCAAACAAAGGGCCGGTTTACTGTCCTTCAGACTTGAGGGGGGCCAGACTGTAACACAACACCCCATCTTTGGTGTCAGTGGGAGAAATTGTGCCCCATTCTTTGTGTCAGTGGGAGGAACTGTGTGTCATCATTGGAGTCAGTGGGACAAATTGTGCCCCATCTTTGGTGTCAGTGGGAGGAATAGTGCCCCATCGTTGGTATCAGTGGGAGGAATAGTGCCCCATCTTTGGTGTCAGTTGGAGGAATTGTGCTACATCATTGGTGTCAGTGGAGGGAATTGTGTCCAATCATTGGAGTCAGAGGGAGGAATTGTGCCCCGTCTTTGGTGTCAGTGGGAGGAATTGTGCCCTATCTTTGGTGTCAGTGGGAGGAATTGTGACCCATCTTTGGTGCCAGTGGGGGGAATTGTGCCCCATCATTGGAGTCAATGGGATGAATAGTGCGTCATCAATGGTGTCAGTGGGGGGAATTGTGTCCCATCATTGGGGTCACTGGGAGGAATTGTGCCCCATCTTTAGTGTCGGTGGGAGGAATTGTGTCCCATCGTTGGAGTTAGTGAGAGGAATTGTGCCCCATCTTTGGTGTCAGTGGGAGGAATTGTGCCCCATCTTTGGTGTCAGTGGGGGGAATTGTGCCCCATCATTGGTGTCAGTGGGAAGAATAGAGTCCCATCATTGGAATCAGTGGGGGGAATAGTGCGTCATCAATGGTGTCAGTGGGAGGAATTGTGTGGCATCATTGGTGTCAGTGGGAGGAATTGTGTCCCATCATTGGGGTCAGTGGGTGGAATTGTGCCCCATCTTTGGTGTCCGTGGGAGGAATTGTGCCTCATCATATGTGTCATTGGGCCCATCGTTGGCATAATTGGAAAAAATGTGCCCCATCATTAGTGTAATTGGGAGGAATTGTGCCTCGTCATTGGTGTCAATGGGCCCCATTGTTAATATGATTGGGGAGGAATTGTGTCCCATCATTGGTGTTATTGGGCCCAATTATTGGTGTCATAGGTAGGAACTGTGCTCCATCAATGGTGTCATTGGGAGGGAGTCTGCCCCTTCATTTGTGTCAGTGGGGGGGGGGGGGGGATTATATCCCACTGTTGGTATCAGTGAATAAAAATAGTGCCCCAAACAAAAGCAAGCAAAGGGTCCCTGGGCGCAGTTTGGTGACCACTCCACTGTCATATACTATATGTATTTAATTTTATCGGTGTACAGTAGTTAACTATTTGCAGAGGTGCAGTTTTAAACTGGAAAAAAACCTCTTTCATCCCAAAAAACTGAAGTCCAGTGTTATTTTTCTAAATCTTCCAAAAAGTTTAACTTTCCTGCAACCATGACAACATGGCCGTATGGGCTACAGGGAATTCTCACTCCTTTCTTCTTCAACTCACTTCTATGAAAGTCTACATAGCTGTTGATATAGAATTTCAGGTATCTCCAGCCATTCCTTGGGATTGCTGTAGTTAGTTACCCTCTGAGACATTTGCCCGGGGTGCAGCATGGCTGTATGGAAGCTCGGGGGACGGCACTGCTTTTTACAACAAAACACTAAGATGGATCATATGATTATAAGAGGCAAAGGTTTCTGCTTAGCACTATAATGACATTATCTAAAATCCTAGTATAGAGCAAACCTGGGGAGGATTCTGTTTTCTCGCACCAAAACTAAAATGTGAATCACAAAGGTAAAAAAGAAGCAGCATTGTATTTAGAGAACAACTTGAAAGAAAGTTTATAAAAGGTAGAGAGTTAAAGACAAACTAGATTGGTTTGAAGTAGTTTTGTTTAAAGCTTAGATTTTATTTTAAACTGTTGTTTTATACCCATTTTATATGGCTACACAATCCTTGTTTATCAAAGAAACATTTACAAGATGAACAATGATTTCCAAAGCACTATGAGTTAACTAAGAAGGCAGCACAGCAACAGTTCCCTTCTTTCAGGCAGGCTGACCAGATTTTACTTCTGGTCATAAAAAAAACTGAGAATATGAACACAACTACTAAAGATTTCATTTGAAGAACCATTCCAGGCAATAAGCAAAATTACTTACTGTATGTACAGCTAGAAGTACAGTTGTACCTTGGATTACAAGCATAATTTGTTCCAGAAGAATTCCAGAAGCATAGAAGTGCGCATGCGTGAACTGGAGCGCAAACAGGAGCTGACGCGCACCGCCAGGCACGCCGGCGCTTGCGCGCACCCGTGACTGACGCCGGCGCTTGGGCGCACCTGTGACTGACGCTGGCGCCAAGTGAGCCTATTTGAACCCAGCCAGTACCTAGCCCCAGTGCTGCCTTGTCTTCAGCTTTAGTGTATCCTGTTTTCCTGAGTACCTGTATCTGATCCCTGTTATCCACCCGGCTTGTCCTGACTACTCCTTGAACTCCACCTGCATCGACCTCGGCTTGTTCTGTGACCAATCTTCTGTCTGCTCCTTGGCACCTGCACTTCTGATCCGGCTTGACCTGGCTTGCCTCCTGACCACGATCCTGCCTGAACCCTGTACCTGATTCTGCCAGTCGTGTATGATCCCGCCTGCCTGACCTTGCTACTTGTTGCTGTCATCTGCACCAGCTGCCTACCTGTCGGTGACCTTGCTGTGGCCCTCATGTGATTTCACCAGTTCCACCAGAACTAGCTGCCACCAAAAACTTCTTGGCGCTCGTGCGACTCTGTACTCTGGTGCCTTCTGTCTACACTATCAGGGGCCCTGAGTCAGAGTGGTAAGGGAGGCCTTGCTCGTCCATTCAGGCTCTTCTACCAGGTACGTGATAAACCACTTGTTACTGACCTTTAGCTGTTCCTCGACTATGCTTCTGCTTGATCCCAACCTGCAATCACTTGTTACCAACCTTTGGCTAGCTCCTGAACTATGCTTCTGCTTGATCCCTACCTGCAATCACTTGTTACCGACGTTTGGCTTGTTCATCGACTAAGCTTCTGCTTGATCCCTACCTACAATTACAAAGTTACTGAGCTTTGGCTTGTTTACTGACTACACTTCTGCTTGATCCCAACTTGTTATATCTGCTACTGGACCCCGGCTTGCTCACCTCCTGGTGGGGCAGTCCTGAGGACCACAACCTGGTACTAACTCTCAGCAAAATCTCCACCATCAGGAGCTCTGGTGAATACAGGTTAGTACTTAGATCCCACACCTCGGGTGAGTCCACGTCACCCGCCAGGGTGACCTGCTTGTGTATCTATCCTTCTGGTCAGTGGGACCTGCTCTACTGCTATAGCTACTAGTTTCTAAACCTGGCCACTGACTGTGATAATTGAAAGTGTTTGTAATATTTTTGGCAATGTTTTAATAAACCTACCTTGGATGATCTGCACTATCGAAGTGTCTCTTTTTATTTTGCGGATACAGGAGGTCCCGGAGCAGAGGACTGAAGGGTATCAGCGCAGGGACAGCATGACATGTGCGGACTGCACAGTCACGCTGTCGTACGCTGTTTCCCCTTTAAGAAAAAAGGGGGAGTGGCTGTAACGGAATAGGAAGTTTGAGAAGATTAGGAGGAAGAAGGGGGAAGTGACGTCAGTGGTGAGCGACGGGGAAAAGATTCCCACCCACCCTCCCTTGTGTGCTTATTTTATTTTCAACATGAGAATATGGAGTCAGCTTGGGCAGTGGTTTGGGTCTGTGAGGAGGAGGAGATTCATGTTATGGTGTTTTTACATGGTTGGTACCCATATGTAATATGGGCTTTGTTATGTACCTTCCGGTTACGAGGTGTTAACCCGGAAGGGGTAAAGTTAGGTCACTGGGGAAGGTTGTGTACTGTCTCACAGTCTGGGGTTTGCGACTGGAGACCAAAAAGTTTTTTACAAAGTTTTTACAGTGACCTGTGGGTGGGTTCCCCTCCTAGACCCTAATAAGTACTGATAAAGTTTATTAGTAAAAAGTTATTTAAAATGTTATTTATTTAATTTTATATTTTGTTAATAAAAGGCCGTCAAGGCCATTTACTCCAGCACCTTGTCACGTCTTTTGTGGGGTGAAGTGGAGGGGTTTTGATCATGTCTAAGGGGGTGGTTAAGGGGACTGGGGCTTTAAGTCCTTCACAGGTCATGGTTTTTGGGTGCAATTTTGAGAGCTGTAAAGGTGGCCATTTTTAATCCCGTATGGGGATTGTACCATGTTCAAGCGAATATTGACCTCTAAACTTAGAGGTCCACCCTTCTGGTAAGCCTTTGCTTCTAATTTATTGGTGATGGATGATCTGGCATGTATAGGAGTGTTACTTCTGATGTTGGAATTCACAGCAAGTTACTTGGTGAAGTTTACACACAATGGACGTTGTACTTCAATACACAGTGTTGAAAGAGTCATTAGTATGTTTTTTTTCACAGGATCTCATTGTAACTGCTGCTTATATAAGTCAAAATGTAACCTGCCAATGTGTCTAAATTAAAAGAATTGAGCAAGAAAAAAAAGCCATGCAAATTGTTTTTCCCAGACGATCAAAATCTGCTCCATCACGACACCAACATACCAATTATGAAAACCCTCAACGTTAATAATAATGTGAAGCATATTCATATGTATTTCATGAGCTCCCTGTTTTATTTAGCTGGATATACAAGCTTTCAGAGCGTTACCCCTGATTTAATGTGCGTCAACAACCACAGCTGGCACATAAATCACAGAGGCATCATTGTAACGCAACTAACATAGTAAAATCGAAAACAGTGCGATGCACCGCTTGGCTATAAAATGTGTTTTAGCATCAACACAGTCAGCAAAGCTGCAGAGAGGAAGGGAGGCAGCCAAATATAGCAAACGGCACTAAACTATCTCTTGAAAGCACCTAATATATGTCATGTTATCCTTTTGTGATAAAATACAGTATTCAATGTTCCAGATTGCTGGGGAAAAAAAAAAAAAAAATCCAAGCGGGGTGGAATTCCAGTGAACCGGAGAGGCGAGCAGCCACAGTGAATAATACATAGCTTTACCTTAATAAAAGACGTGCAACTTAAAGGGGAACTGTGCTCTAAAATCAGAAAAAACTTCTAAAGTGGACACTGTAAAATCAGGAATTCAAGTTATCATAGGGTGACCTGGCGTCCCAGGTTCCTGATTTTAGGGACAGTCCCTTCACATACAATGTAATGGTTAATAGCCCTGCGTTGTACACAGAGCTGGGACAAGGGGTGGGCAGAAAGAGGGTGGTAGCCCTGGGCACTGTAGTATCATGTGGGTGGTGTTTTAGGGGGATTTGTGGAGGGAGGGGGGATGAGGGAAGGTTATTTGTGCAAGGGGGGGGGGTTTGTGCTAGAAGAGGTGATATGGTAGAGGGGGAGGGCAATTGTGCTAGGAGGGGAAATATTTTGTGTGTGTGTTGGGGGGGGGGGGCTTGGGGTTGTTGTGCTAGTAGGGATGAATGGGGGGTGTTTTGTGTCAGGAGAGGAAATTTGTGTGTGTGTGTGTGTGTGTGTGTGTGTGTGTGTGTGGGGGGGGGTTGTGCTGAGAGGGGTTGAAGGGAAATTTGAGAGATTTGAAGGGTAATTTGTGTGTGTTGTGTGTGTGTGTGTGTGGGGGGGGGGTAGGAGTGGTATTTTGGGGGGATTTGTGTTGGGAGGGGGATGGAGGAACAGAATTTGTGCTAGAAGGGGTGATTTAGTTTGAGGGGGAGGCATTTGTGTTGGGAGGGGGGATTTTAGCTGGGGAAGGAGAAGGGGAAATGAATGCTTAGAGGGAATGCATGCAGATTAGTGCTATATTTTTTTTGGAGGGGGGTTGCTTACACATAATGCTCATACATTTTTTTTGGGGGGGGGGGGGGCATGGGCTCTAGATGATCTTGTCCTGGCACTGATTGTACATGATGAAGCCGAAGGAGAGACTGGAGCACAAGAAGAAGAGGACAGCACTGGGTCCTGCTGGAGCGGGGTATAAGGTAAGTAATGGAGCCTCCTGATCTCCCCCTAAAACTCAACAGCATTTACCCTTTGCAGTCTCCCTCCCCACCCCTACTGCCAGGCTTAAATACTCATTAGGTCTAGAAGGAGCTGAAGCATACCTCCCAACGTTTTGAGATGAGGAATGAGGGACACCTATCAGCAAAAGTATGCAGCATAGGACACACACCCCTGCCACGCCCTCTTAAAGGAGAATTGTATAAAAAAACAAGATTGGTTAAACCCACAAGTGCTTTTTTTACCACTACTATTCCTTTATATTGGCTTTTGGAATATACAAATGCAGCAATTTAGAAATCAGATGAAAGGTTTAGCACTGGAAAACACTTTTTGAAAGATAAAAAGTGCCTTTTATATACATCTATATAGATCAGACCAAAATGAGGGACAAATGAGGAGGAATGAGGGACAGAGGGACATTGACTCAAAATCAGGGACAGTCCCTCGAAATCAGAGACAGTTAGGAGCTATGCTGAAGAGGTTACATCACTTACTTTGCTTACTTTGGACCCCAATGCAGCAAGCTCCTGCGTTCTCCTTAGATTTTATCTAATTACTGGACTTGGGCTTTATTTTAAAAGTCAAGATGCATCTAATAAAGAAACGGTAAGTTGGCCTTAAAAAATGTACCTTTTGGAAAGAAAATAGGAATTTGGGCCAATTCCAGCATCCAGTCACGTGACCACTGTCAGCCAGTCAGAGGTTCTGTTTGAACAGCGATCCATTCCACTACTGCACAGAGACAATGGGAAGTATGCAGTGGCACAGGTCATGTGACCAGCTGTCACTCTACACTTTCTAAAAGGCTTTCTATTCCCCAAATTACCATTTCATTACATAGAAATACAAAAGATAGAGGACAGAAAAAGAGCAAGTGGTCTATTGAGTCTACCCTTTTTTTGATTGCTTTTTGTTGTTTTTGTTATATGATACTCTTGAATTGCTAAAGTTCGTCTAAAGCCAACATTTGGAATAGTGTAGGGAAGGGTTGCAACCACTGTTGGCTTTTTTTGCCATCCAGGTCTCATTAGGGAGATTTTCTCTCACTTCCTGTCCTGTAGACTCAACTGGAAGTGAAAGGATAACCTTCCAACGTGAAGATAATCACCACCCCTATTGTTCCTATTGGACGATTTCCCCTCTATTTCTGTTCTGGTGGGAACTCAAATTTTTGGATTTACCACTCACTTTCATTCCCAAAAAAGAGTGAACGTCCCTAACAATACAGACAGCAAAAAACACATGACAAGGGTTCCAACCCCTCGCTACTCCAAATCTAATAGGAACGCTTTGCCTGATTTAAAGTTACACTTTAAATCAGTGGTCTCCAAACTGCGGCCCGAGGGCAGAATGCAGCCCTTTGCTTGGTTTTATCTGTCCCTTGAGGCACTATTTTATTCACTGACACCCATAGGTGTGCACAGCCCATTGCATTAGTGTGTGTACCCCAAAGCTCAAACACACATGCCTTTCTCTGCAGCCTCAGCTGCATGGGACAGTCAATCAATGGGAAGTGCTCTGTGCCAAGAGGCTTCCTGTTCATTCACAAACTGAAGCATAGTGAACACAGTTTATTATGCTTCAGTTATGAATGGACACAGTGAGCGAGTGTGTTCACTGTGTTCATTTAGAAAAGGAAGGTGCTGGTAAATTATATATTTACTAGTCCCTTTCCCCGCTCTCCATCCCAAAACTTTACCCACAGCAGCCGGGGGGGGGAGGAGGGAACCCAACAGCACTGCAGGTCCAACATGGGGGGGGAAGCCCAGGCAGTATGGAAAATTGGCACCCCACTGCACATAGGGATTAGGGTGTGTCCAGGCACACCTGGCACACCCCCTGCGCACACATATGCTGACACCATAGAAGGGCACAATTCCTCCCAATGGGACAACAATGGGGTACAATAAATACCATTTACATCAACTATGGGGCACAGTTCCTCCCAACGACAGCACCAATGGGGCCCACTGACACCAATTATGGGGCACAATTCCTCCCAATGGGGCAACGATGGGGTACAATAAATACCATTGACATTAACTATGGGGCACAGTTCCTTCCAATGACAGCACCAATGGGGCCCAATGACACCAATGAAGGGCACAATTCCTCCAAATGACACCAACAATGGGGCACAATTCCTCCCACTGACACCAATGATGAGGGATTGTCTACTCTTACTGATGCCGAAAAATTTTGTACTCCCAATAGCCACAGTCAGACCCCTCTACAGTCTAATGCCCTGTACACACAGTCGGATTTTCCGATGGAAAATGTGTGATAGGACCTTGTTGTCGGAAATTCCGACCGTGTGTAGGCTCCATCACACATTTTTCATTGGAATTTCCGACACACAAAGTTTGAGAGCTTGCTATAAAATTGTTGGAAATTCTGATTTGTGTACACAAATCCGACGCATAAAGTGCCACGCATGCTCAGAATAAATTAAGAGACGAAAGCTATTGGCTACTGCCCCGTTTATAGTCCTGACGTACGTGTTTTACGTCCCTGCGTTTAGAACGATCGGATTTTCCGACAAATTTGTGTGACCGTGTGTATGCAAGACAAGTTTGAGCCAACATCTGTCGGAAAAAAATCCATGGATTTTGTTGTCGGAATGTCCGATCAATGTCCGACCGTGTGTATGGGGCATTAAGGTATGTCAACTGGCCCTTTGTTTAGAACTTTTGGAGACCCCTGCTTTATGTGTTACATGTTTTTACACTTCCCTTCATCCACTTCTGGATCTAAAGAACACGTTTCCAGCTGCTGAGAAGCGATCCATCACCTTCTGTTTAAGTACAGCTGCAGCTATCAAAAAAAAGCACACCTATCCAAAATTATGTATATTTACTATCGTTCTTTATCTTGCTTCTTACTCTCCTTTAAAATTAGCGATCGTCTTTGCTGTTCCCATCATGTCTTTGTTTGCTCGCTACAGGCTTTTCGTTCTGTTAGTCTTTTGTTGGAACAATAACTCCGGCTCATATTTTATAATAAAACTTATGAGCCATGTGTTTGCCGTAGACAAAAATATGGCGGTAATGAACGGTGCAAGAGAGCCGGGTGACCTTGGCGCGGAGTTCGGTCTAACACGCGCGTAACAAAGATTGATCAAATTGTTACCACAAATAATCATGGCCTTAATAAATCAATACCTTATAGTATAATCTCGCGCTTAAATCGACTACCATTAACAAACAGAAGCCTTTGTTGGCGTATAAATCACAGGCAGTGGACTTATCCGGTATTCTGACTTGGGAAGAACACCTTTAGGGAAAAAAAATGCAGTTGAATCTAATTATAAACTATAAAGTTATCACAAAACCTATTGAAATAATGACTTTATCAATTTAAAGGTGAAATCTTGGCAGGTATAAAAGACTCAAGTGAATGCAGCTCTGTATTAAAAAATTCATCATTTAACATATTTTTTTTTAATGCAAGCGGTATAAGTACCTGAATATGACCTAAAATTAGCCTACAGCTGTCACTCTACAGCAGAGCTTAGTGCAGGAAGAAGAAGCAGCGCAAGGAGCCAATCAGTTCTTGTGCTAGAAAGAAACATGCTGATAGGAGGAGAATGCAGGGAGATAGTGAGATAGCATCAGTATACTGCTTTTCCTTTCACTGGCCAGTCACAGACTGGTGGGTACATGACAGCCCGGGTTCAGAGGAAATTAGTTGGTTAATGCTGGCTGTCAGTGATTAGATTGGGTATGTTTGGACTAGGATCTGAGCCCAAATGTGTGAGCCTGCCTGCACAATGTCACCGGTGTGTGCCCCAGTCATAGACAGGGCCAGGACAAGGGGTGGGCAGGAGAGGAAGCTG
The DNA here is from genome assembly GCF_042186555.1 of Aquarana catesbeiana. NCBI lineage: Eukaryota > Metazoa > Chordata > Amphibia > Anura > Ranidae > Aquarana > Aquarana catesbeiana. Next base: position 249,673,993 of record NC_133333.1, read on the forward strand.
CAATGGGTGCAGTGAAGCAAAGGGGCAAAGAATAGGTTCAGGCTGGAACACCCATTCTATAAAGTGTATTGTGGGGAAAGGGGGCGCAATTCTGGATCCTTGGCCTTGGCTCTGCACAACCCTATCCCGGTACTGGTCATATATGATTGGCCTGGTTCAGGTGACAACTTCCTGGTGGGCTTGTACACGTGGGTTAGGATGCTAGTTCGAACATGCCTGAGTTCCTCACTACTGGCTGTCATTCAACCCAAAAGACTGAGGACATCTTGTGAAAGATAAGAAGTACTGCGGGGAACAGCTCTGGATTAAAGGTGAGTCTTGAAGCCAAAGCTGTTTTTTGTTTTATCTTTTAATGGTCTATTAACCTCTTTATTAAGAGGGTGGGAAGGATTGGCCGATCATATGACCACTGTGACACATGATCTGGAACCAATTCCACTAGCTACCAATCATTAGCAGAGACCAAGAGCTATTTTTGACAGTTTGGTCACTGTGCTGGAAGAGTGCAGTGAGCATGCCCTCAGCACAGAAAGCTTTGCTGCCCATAGACGCATTTGTGCCGTGTGTAGGCATTAAAGGCCACCCTCTTTGTCAACGCACATTTGTGTTTTGTGGTTAATTTTATTGTTTGTATTTTTGACTGGGGTTCTGATTGCAACATTTCATCTTGTAATGTAAAGAAAAAAAATACAATGGCCCTCCATCCCCCCTCCCCTGAGTACTTTATTTTTACAAATCAGCCTTCTTTGTTATCTATAAGGATACCTAAAAAGACCAGGAGTATTGAAAAGGTGGGGGAACACATTGAAGAGAAGCTCTTAGAACATGGAGAGTGCTGGATCTCATTATTGTTGGGGTCCTGGTTGTGCAGGTTGTTGATGTGTTGGTTCTACTCCCATCTTTCTATAGTATAGGAGCTTTGGACAGACTCTTGTAACAATGTTGTAAAAAGAAAAGGAAGAGAGCACCACTAAAGAGATGTTAGTTTTATTCCAAATATTACTTGAGTAGAAGAGCCATCAGGTTTCGGGGGCCACATATTGCCTTCATCGTCCGGTTAATGAAAATATGAGTTCAGTTTGCGTGGTTTGGTTGATGCTCCAACCAGCTGCTGAATGCTACTGAATTTATTTGGACAACATAGCATATCCAGAGCAAAATCACTGTTATGCCGCATACACACGATCGGATTTTCCGACGGGAAATGTTAGATGTGAGCTTGTTGCCGGAAAGTCCGACCGCGTGTATGCTCCATCGGACATTTGTTGGTGGATTTTCTGCCAACAAATATTGGCAGACTTTCCGCCAACAAACGTTGGCTAGCATGTTCTCAAATTTTCCGCCAACAAATGTGTGTTGTTGGACTTTCCGATCGTGTGTACACAAGTTCCTCAGACAAAAGTCCAAAGTACAAACATGCATGCTCGGAATCAATGTTCACCAAACACAACATTAGCAGAAGGAGCCCAAAGTGTGGCACATGACTATTTCCTTTTTACTTCCTTTATATTGGCTCGTCGTACGTCTTGTACGTCACTACGTTCGTAATTGTTGGCCAACATTTGTGTGACCGTGTGTATGCAAGACAAGTTGGAGCCAACAACCTTCAAACAAAATTCCACGGTTTTGTTGTCGGAAAGTCCGATCGTGTGTACGGGCCATTAGTGTTTACACAAACAGATCTCATATTTCCATAGGCTCCGTGGAAGGGGACGACGTGTGGTCCCCCCCAAAGTGCATTGGGTTTTTTTACTCAAATAATATTTAGAATAAAACCTTACTTTGGACTCAAACATTTTGGTGTGACACTTCAGTTTCAGATTTAAATATTGGCCTCCTGATGATGTGAGAAGAGAAGATGGTGGCAGAGAGAGAGGGCTTCCACTTGGCAAAGCTGGATTTGATGGGCAGTTAAGCAGATTTTTTAAGGACAACCCAGGGTAAGAGGGAAATAAAATATGAAGGGGGGGGGGGGGGTAGGTGAAATTATTTTTTTACTTTATAACTTTAGCTTAAGAACCGATAAGTAACTGCAATCTGTTTAATGTCAGAAATAAGAATGTGATTAATGCAAGTCTTCACTTTTGTTTTACCAGCACAAGCCAGAAGAAGGAGAAGCGCGCCTGTATAATGCCCTCGCCATTACTAAGCATTCCTGGAGTTGTCTCAATTCCCTCAGAGCTGTAGTGGCAGAGACACCCACAGGATCGACTTAACATTGTGTGCTTGAAAAAAAAAAAGAAAAGGCACGTCTTCTGCAAAGTAAAAGGTCACCACAAGTTGGGCAAACTTAGTTTTGCAAAAAACACATCAGACTCTCAGCCAGAGACAAAATGAGAAACGCCGCAGGGTAATTGTGTCTGTGACTCAATGGAGAAGATATTAGCGGGAATCTCCGAGCTAAAAAACGTCTGCTGCCGTCTAATTAACTCGCAGCTTTTTCTGACGCTCTGCTGCAGAGGGACATTTCCATTGTGAAGCATATGTCCCTGAAGATAGAGGCTTGCCTAGGTAAACCTTAAAGGGAACCTGTCTATGGCATGTGCACTTTCGGAGCAGGAAACAAAAGGTATTTGCCGATACCTTTAAGAAAGCTCCAAATCATTTTCTGAATGTTTGACCTCCTATCCTGGATGTATGTATGTTATGGGGATCTTGACTTAGATCTATACCACCTCTCCATTCTGACCAGTCAGAGCACCATTATGTACAGCTGAAGCTCACTTTATGAATGTCTGACCTCCGATCTTGGACCTATGGATGTTATGGAGATCTTGACTTAGATCTATACCCCTTTTCCATTCTGGCCAGTCAGAGCACCATAACAGATAGCTGAAGCTCACTTTCTGAATGCTTGACCTCCTATCATGAACGTATGGGTGAAATGGAGGTATGGCTAGAAAGGTTACATTAGATACAGCACCTTATCCCAAAATATTAATGAATAATTAGGGGAATGAAAGGGGGATTATAGCGGTGCCAGTGGAAAATATAGAAGTAGAATATTTAAGGTAAAATTGCAAAAATACTTTATTTAACAAATTTCAGCACATACAAAAAAGATATAGGTAGATAAAATCTTGGATGCAGTTTACACATAAATTGTACAAAATCAAATGCAATGAAGTAGGCCTGGTGGAGACGGCCTTCAAAACAGAAGCTCAGTTCCTACATGTTTCGCCAAAACATTGGCTTCTTCAGGGAATGATGTGAGCCTATTGCAATAATGAGGATCTATGCACAGAAATACAAAAAAACAAATAAAAAGCTGAACAAAAGAGGAGACAATTGTGGGAGAACATGTAATAGAGATTGGGATACGTGGCTGGACTATGTCCCAGAGGGGGGTGGCCATACAGGATCCCCACGCACTCAAGAACGTACCTGAAAACCAGACACCTGATCTGCCTCCAGCTGGGGTGCTCCTTGCCAGGCCTTGCCCCTGGTGTCTGGTTTTCAGGTACGTTCTTGAGTGCGTGAGGGTCCTGCATGGCACTTTGTAGTGCAAAGTGGATTTGCCTTTAGTAAATAACGCCCAATGCAATCATTTGATGAAGATTTTTCTTTTGTTTGTTCACTTTGCCACATTAGAATCGAAAAAAAAAAAAATCTAAAGTTTTCGATTTGACCAAAAAGCAACCAAACGAGTATTGTCTTGTTTTGTTGGTTGTTAGCAGCGGTTGGAATATCTGATATCTATATTCAGACCTGGGGGGAAGCGATATATGACGAAAGCACTCAAGCGCAGTGTGGGATGTTTCGTTACAACGTTTATTGAGTTATTACTGCAGGGTTTACCTTGCCAGCTTTTGACAATAATCTGGTTGTTAGAGAATTACAAATCAGGCAGGTGGTAATGAGCACATGGGGTCTCCTGTGATTCTGCTGGGCAATATATTGATTCAGTTAAAGGGGAGTTCCATCTTACACAATGTTGGTTTCAGACAAATGTGTACAAAGACTATTAGACAGTACCCAATTTAAATGCTACTTCCTTCAGGTCACTTTAATAGAACCTCTGCCATTATTTTTAGGTGTATATATTTGCATCTTTCTGTACACCTAAGGGCACAAATAGAAAAATATGTAATCGAAAAGAAAAAAAGGTTTTATTTTACACTTAAATGCTAATAAAGAGTCTTTTTTTTTTCAAGTTAATGAAGGAGCTTTAGGCCCCTCTAGAACCCTTCCACCTTAGGCCGTGGCCTGCGTTACCTTTCCACAAATCATGGTCTGGTAATCGCAAAGGGTGGTGTGATCCATCAGACGTAAGTCGCCCTTTCTAATGAGATTTCTTGCCCTGGATGTGCTCCTCTTTACAGCCCCCGCTTATGAGGTGGTCATCCTGTGCTGTCCTCAGTGGCCTTGTCCTTTGTCCTCCATACAGACAGCCAGGAGGAAATATATTCATAGCAGGATATGTTGGGAAGGGAAGCATGGCTTAGTATAAGACGGTAAAGGAGAAAGAGTCTCGTATGTAGACATTGAAGAGATGCTCTTTGCAACACTTCAAAGGAACAGTGGATTTTAACACTGGACCATGTGGATTGGTGTGTTTATTGTAGACATTTTTGGCATGTTTTTCAGCAATAATTAACATGTAAGCATTCTAAACCAGCATTTCTGTAGTTAATACATTATAACACAGATTTGCTTTGGCCCATGAAGTTAACAGGCAAGACTGTGACATCACTGGGAGTGCATGAACACTTAGCTTAGCTTAGTTCATGAATTTGGTTCTGTGCAGGGCCGAGACAAGAGGCAGGCAGGATGGGCGGCTGCCATGGGCCTGGTAGGGATTTGGGAGGTTGTGCTAGATGTGGTGATTTGGAAGGGGGGTGGGGATTTGTACTAGGAGGGTGAATTTCTGTTAGAAAGAGGAATTTGGGGGTGGGGATGAGGAGTTGTGCTAGTAGGGATGATTGGGGAAATTTTGCTAGGAGTGGTAAGGGGGGGGGGGATTATTGCTAGGTGCTTTTTCCATGTTTGTAGGTTTGTGATTAATCTATATAGCAATCTGGCACAGCCAGGCAATTCACATTTAAAGGAGGATACCAGCAATGGCAGCACCAATATTTCTATCATGACAGGTGTTCTTTAAAGAAGAGTCATCTTAGAAACCTTACTCTTTTTCCTGGTGCATGTCTTCTTGCGGGAAGGCAGCCCAGTGACACTGAGGAGATTCTGCTTATGTAGCTGATTTTCGGTGCGAGGAAAATAACATTTTGACCATCCTGCATTAACAAATTTCTGTTGTCAAACGGCCGAGACTGTATGAATTGCAAAGCAAATCCTTGGGGCTTAGCGTGGAAAATAGCACAAACAATACTAATTTAATTCTCAATTGGATGGTGTTGCCTATTAAGACTTGTACACATAATAATATCTCCGCTGCTGAGCAAGCAGACTAAGTAGGTTTGCAAATTGCATTAATAGTAGGGAAAAAAATAACATCAAATGAATTTATGCAAAAGAAACACAAAATATGTATATGTTTTATTTAGAGAGCCAGAGGACTTAATGGTTCATAAGAAAGCCCTGCTTTAAGTGGACCTTTCCTAAGACACTGCCTTAAAGGGACCTTTCCTAAGAAACCATCTTAAAGGGATCTTCCCTAAGAAACCACATTAAAGTACCTTTCCTAAGATACTGCCTTTAAAGGGACCTATCCCAAGAAATTGCCTTAACGGGACATTTCCTAAGACACTGCCTTAAAGAGACCTTTCCTAAGACACCACTTTAAAGAGATCTTCCCTAAGACGCTGCCTTAAAGAGGCCTTCCCCAATACACCGCCTTAAAGGAACCTTTCCTAAGATACTACCTTAAAGTGACGTTTCCTAAGACACCACCTTAAAGAGGCCTTTTCTAAGACACTGCCTTAAAGAGACCTTTCCTAAGACACCACCTTAAAGAGACCTTCCCTTAGACACTGCCTTAAATAGGCCTTCCCCAAGACACCGCCTTAAAGGGACCTTTTCTTAAGACAACGCCTTAAAGAGACCTTCCCTAAGACACTGCCTTAAAGAGGCCTTCCCCAAGACAACACCTTCAAATGATCTTTCCTAGAACACTGCCTTAAAGAGACTTTTCCTAAGACACTGCCTTAAAGAGACCTTTCCTAAGACACCGTCTTAAAGAGACCTTCCCTAAGACACCACCTTAAAGAGACCTTCCCTAAGACACCACCTTAAAGAGACCTTTCCTAAGACACTGCCTAAAGGGACCTTTCTTAAGACACCACCTTAAAGAGACCTTTCCCAAGACACCCCCTTAAAGAGACTTTTCCTAAGACACCACCTTAAAGAGATCTTTCCTAAGACACAGCCTTAAAGGGACCTTTTCTAAGAAACCACCTTAAAGGGACCTTTTCTAAGACACTACCTTAAAGAGAACTTTCCTAAGACACCATATACAACCCCCATGAGTTTGCTATTGTTGACTTTGTCCCTTTTGAAGATTTCTCCTCACTTCCTATGCAGGTGACAATGTCGTGTGAGGCCTTGCATGACAGAAACTCTGAAAGGGGTTCTTATATTTCTCTACTCTATATAAAACAAAAAAAAGGTTTGGGCTGGAGTTACATTTTATAAGTAAGTAATGTAAATCTTTGCCCTGGTGTGTGAAAATATGTCACATTGAGGTCCATATCTATGCTGCCTGGTCATGAAGATGCTATAACCACCCCCACCCTGAGAGGAGGTCTGACTTTAGAAGATGTACTTCATCTATAGCGGATGGTGAGTCCTATCTAGAAGCTGTTTTCGTGGCGTAAAAAATAATTTAACTAACTGCACTCTGAACATTATCAAGTTTAATGATACTTAAAAGTCGTAATTCTTCTTAATTATGTTTGAAGACCTATTACTAATTACAAGGTGACTGATAATATACTACGTCTTGAAAAGACAGTGCAGTCTCTCCTCTTCATATCCTTGAACGTTGGAATTATAATAGCAAGTGTGTTTTTCCTCCTGCTTACATATATTAAAGGCGAGTTCTGACAAATACCAAACAATACAAAAGTGCTAAATTAACCACTTTGCAATGTTGTTAAAGTGCACCTAATTCCAATAAGTAAAGATTCCTTTCTTTTTTGCATTAGATTTATTGAATATTCAAATTAAACAAAGATGCAAAAATTGACCCCCAGCACCATTGAAGATCAACATGAAATATATAGATGATGCAAGGCACTAGATCTTACTGTGTAGTACAAAAACAGTGCTATCACATAATACCAAGCAAGCCTAGTTCACAGTACAACAGGGACAAGTGTCCCCAAGGTATGTCCTAGGCTCAGTCAGTTCGTGCAGAGATAGAAAGTAGCCTGTAACCACATGGCAAATGGCCTACGCAGTTGATGCGCCATCTTATGCTATCATATAGGAGCCCCCTGTAACATTAATTGTGTTTAAGCAGTATTCTAAAAATGTACCGTTTGCTCTGGATTCCTTCTGAGAAGTAGTAATGCACTTCCTTACATATAAGCATGTAGCATGGGTTAGTATCTCTTTTAGGGAAGCCCCTCACCTGGGTGGATACTATGGTTTCTTAGCCCCTGATAATCTACGAGCCGAAGAGCTTGGAGCAGAGGTTGCCTACAGAACACTCTTATATAGGATAGCATCCCAAGAAAGTGGCCCTTCGAGGTAGGCCTAGTATAGACCCCATTGGAGAACCCATCAAGGTGGACCTACACTGAGGAACTGGAAGTGTTGGTCAGCATCCCCATGTGAAAGTTGAATTTAAGCTATACAGTGTTGCTGTTGGGTGCAAAGAGGCAGTGGCGAACTTGGGTTGGAAAGAATTGTGCACCTTGCTCCGGATTCAGTAAAACATTACAAAGGCTAATAGCATGGACATTAATTCCCTGTTGTGGGCCTCAGGCCAGGAGCATGAGTAAACAAGATGGCAGAGTTCCTACGAACTACAGGGGTAGGAAAAAACCCTATTTCTGTTCTGTTGAAGGGGGATAGTGGGAGGTCCTCTTTGGCAGCATGTCCATTTCTAGCAGAGGATCAGGGCCTTGCTAACAAGTGTGTCTGGACACTCCTGTGCCTACGGCATCATAGCTGTATACCTGCAGTGTGAGATTTAAGGCACTGCTGCTGTGAGATCTGGTGAAGTCATTACTGTGCAGCTCATTGTTCTCTTTGCTGCAGTGAAAGCTGTACTTGAGGACTTGTAGTGTAAGGATTTCCCTGCTTCTGCTTCAGGAATTCTGTGGATTTGCTCTTTCTTCAACTTCTCTGTTGATTTTCAATCAATATCCCACCTGTTTTTAGATTTCCAGTCATCAGTGGGGCAGCTCAGACATCGTAAAGCAATACCCTGCCTCTACCGAAATATCATCTCCTCAAAGAGACACATTGTAGAATGAGGCATGATAGGCCAGTACTTGGAAGGGAGCGTGCAGGCAATGCTGATGACTAGTCCTTTACCCTCTTGCCTTTTTTGGGCACATCTTCTACAGTACAGGTGCTTTTTAGCATAAAGTGGCAAAATAGCATAGAAGATGAATTATACACATTTGTAAGGAGTATTAAATCCACAAATAAGGCACAGCACTGGGATTTCAGAGCTGAAAGCTGTTATTTTCTTACAAAAAGCCCCAGGATTGGTAGCTCCTTGGTAGTTCAGAAGTATAATGAAAGTTTATGAAGACACTTCTCATAATCTGCTGTTAAAGGCTTATTTCAAATTTAATACATTAGAGAGGACAGGTTTACTTTAAAATGAATCATTAAAGTTCACACTCTGCATTAATCAATAGAGAAAATGTCAGCATTACTAAATTACACTTTTATTATGAGTATAAAGAACCTCTTTCATGCCATTTCGTGTTTCGAAAACTGCCAGTTGAGATGACCCAAAGTCTTAACAGACATCACAGAGTCTCTGGTTACAGCAAGCAATATGGGAGTCTTAGGTCATTGGAGACTATAGAGCAACCTTTCTCAGCCCCTTTACCCCTTGAAATAATTTTCTGGTCTTAGGGAACCCCTGTTAAAATGACTTCACCGGGGTCAGTGAAAAGAATGCCCTCATACAGTGATGGTCAGAATGCCACTTTAATAGTCAGCTAAAAAATTACTGGTGCCATATTGCTAGCTCTGCCAAGTGGCACTGAACCGGAAACTATGTAGGCACCATCAGATGCCACAGCTCAAGGAATCCCTAACAATCTCTGGAGGAACCCTGGTTGAGAATGGCTTACTATAGAGTGTCTGGCATTACACTGAACAGACCACGTCTGGTTGACTTTGAGTAAGATTGAACAGGAAAGCACAATCTGCATATGACAGTTTCACTGTCTCTCTGAGACTCTACTGGCAAGATCTCTAAACCAAGTTCCTCAACTGCTATACCACTTTTTGAGGAGTTCCTACCATCCCTGCTAGATTGTTATCTATATGGTATTATGGAGAATGTATCAAGAAGAGCTGAAAGACGCAAAGGTGGATGGGAACACCAAAACCAGAGTTGGGATCTATGGCATGGAGATTCCACTGGTGGAGTATCCAAGGCATACAGTATAAGATACCAGCAAAAAGAAATTGAGGAGCTGGACCTGACCTTTATTTGTTCTTCAAATGTTAGTTGATGGTGGTGGTTCTTGTCAAATGGATCTTCTCGGCCACTCAGGAGACACAGAGTGGGTTGACGGACTTACAGAAGTGGGTTCAACCCTACTTGAGAGGATATTAGGTGAATTGAAGGAACCAAGTGCCAAATGATTAATTAAAAGTCCATATATCTTTTAGTTAAATTTTATTTTATTCACATTTGTAAAATAAGTGTGACAGAAAGAAAAATTACAGAGGGATCAGGGGACAGGTCTTCCAACATTGTTGAAATGCATGCACGGAAGGTGTCATAGAAACATACGCTTACAATTTAAGAAGGCATATTGTACCAAAAGTTGGGCAAAACCATTTGAAGCTTCTAGCGGATACCCAAAAAAGGTAATGGCTTTGTCAGGAAAATAAGGTGTTGCCCTCACCTAGAGTCAAATTATCAGGTACGACCGGTCAAATGACAGGTTCGCTAATTGGCTAAGGGATCATGGCTAAGGGGTAATAGTCAAATCACTGGGACTGGTATCTCAAATAGGATAAGAAAACTGCAGGGAAAGGAGGAGAGTGGGAAAAGAGGAGGAGACGAGGAAGGATAAGGAGGGAAGCGGGGAGGGAGTATGCACTCCATCATGGCTCACTAGATGCTGTAGCAACGATCCAATACTTGAATTCTGTGGGCAAACGAAACAAAGACCAGGTTCAAGTTTGTTTAAACTGTTCTTTACTATAAATTTCCTGTGACAGCAGATGTTCAAGGTCCCTAAAGGAGTCCAGTTTTTTAGCCCATTCTACAAGGGGAGGCATGGTGGTCTTTTTCCAATATCCATTGCTAGCAGAGCAATGACCATCCTGCCCGCTGCTAGCAAGTGTCTAAGGAAATCTTTTTTGCGGATTTAATGGGAAAAGTTTATACATTGTTTATTCTTGAGAGCAAAGTTGCAACTCTCAGGAATAAAAAATATATGGACTTTTCATTAATCATTTGGTGCTTGGTTCCTTTGACTTATATAAGAAGCCAGGAGCTCACTTAGCTTACCAGGCACTGCCTATAAATAAAATGTCACTTTGGGTGGACTGGCTCTTTAAAAAGCACCTCTTTTAAAATTTCCACAATTGTTTGATAAAAGTGGTTATCGCATGTTGGAAATAACCTCATAATAAGCTTTTCTGCATGCAGGTGGGAGTAAGATGGTAGCCTCAGGATGCAGCAGTGCTAATAAACTCAAGTTTCAATTGATTTACCCGGAAACTTGAATTTAATTTATCCATCAGGTCCCGGGGAAAAAAAAAAATTATCCTGAAATATGAGTTTTATTTTGCAGAACAGGGACAGGCGGGCTCAGGTGCCTCTTCTCCCCATGCCTCATTTTAACATATAATTGGGCCATATTTTTTACTGCCGTTCTGCATGTTAAAGCATGTCATGCCGGCTAGTGTTCCGGAAATATATGGCAAGGTTTCCGCCTCATAAGTGGCTGCATATTTTACCCAAAGGCTAATGCTAAGGCTCTAGACTGAAAAAGTCTGTATAAATCAATAAAACAGGACAAATGCGAGTTAGAATATAAAAAGGGCTTCTGCTGCCTCTGAGAAAATTTAACCAGAGAAGAGCAAGATTTTTGTTTTGGTGGAAAAGATTCAGAGACCGAGACTTGAATACTCAAAGATACCATTTGTAACTTCCAAGTTTCTGTGTTCCTTCCATTTCCCATCACATGTGTGAAGCCCTATGCAAGGTCATGTGATCTCTGCTATATGCGAGGGTTAGCCAATCTGAACTCTGATCCTTCCCTTTGGTCTAGATCATATGACTAAGTGCCTAGGCCTTCATGCCAGCACAGGAAATAACCAGAAGGGGTTTCAGCCCATCCATTACTTTCTTTAATGTTTTCCTTTAGTTCTGGATAAAGCATGGAAAGATAAGAACATCTGTTAGATTTTTATTGCTGTCTATGACCTCATTTGGGTGATTCCTCTCCACTTCCTGTCAAATTAAAGGGTTTTAGACTGATTAGAAATTAGTAACCATTTTTCCACTTCCTGTCTAGTCCAAGGATGTCAGACAGAACAGGAAGTGTGGTGAACTCTCCTCATTGGGGAAACAGCAAAATAAAAAATACTAGTTAGATACTAGTCGAGTTAGAAAGGTTTGCAACCTCTTTTCAGGATTTTTTGTATGTTTGTGTCCCAATGAGGGAGATTTCTGCTTACTTCCTGAACCTGGGTGTTAGACACAAACAGAAGAGAAGATTAATCTCCTTAAAGCATATGTAAGTCCTAAATCTATTTTTCAGTTTACAGTGGAACCTCGGATTACGAGCATAATCCGTTCCAGGAGTATGCTCGTAATCCAATGTACTCGCATATCAAAGCGAGTTTTCCCATTGAAGTCAATGGAAACGAAAATAATTCGTTCCACATTGACTTCAATGGGATGCTATACCGTATGCGGCCAGAGGCGGGGGGTGCCGGAGAGCCTCGGAAACAGCCGAAAAGGCCCGAGGAACACTTCGGCGGACCTTGGCAAACCTCGGAAAGACTCCGTTTACGAGCCATTCCGAGGTTTGCTGAAGTATGCCGAACTGTCCTCAGGCCTTTCTGTGCATTTAAGAACGGCACCGATCGGCGACTTTCGGCTCTGCTCGGCTCAGGTGCCCCCACTTCAGGCCAAAAGCGGTACTGCACACCGCTTTTGGCCTGAATCCTGCTCGTTTTGCGAGACAACACTCACAAACCGAGTTAGGAATTTTAGAAATACAGTGCTCGGTTTGCGAAACGCTCGTTAACCACGTTACTCGCAAAACGAGGTTCCACTGTATTTCTATCATCCTTTTGGTTTGCTGTTGGACTGCCTATCTGATATACCTGATAGGAAGCCCAATGGCCAACTAAAGTAGCTGACATGGCAGGCTGACAACACTAATGCTAACTGCGTGTCAGGGGCTTAGCATTGTCAGACTGCAAAAGGCAGGCTCTACAGATAAGAAACTTTGTAAGTTTCATAAAGAATAATTTGCTTATCCTCTTGACCAGTGGTCTCCAAAACTGCGGCACGGGGGCCGGATGCGGTCCTTTGCGTGCCTTTATCCGGCCCTTGGGACACTATTCCATTCACTGACACTAACAACGGGGCATAATTCCTGTCACTGACACCAACAATGGTGCATAACTCCTGTTGCTGACACCAACGATGGCGCACTATTCCCCCCCACTGATACCAACGATGGGAAGCTATTCCTCCCACTGACACCAAAGATGGAGCATTGTTTACTCCCACTGGACACCAGGATATTTTCTATTCCCACTGGCCACAGTCCGGCCCCCCTAAAGTCTGATGGACAGTATACTGGCCCTTTGTTTAGAAAGTTTGAGGACCCCTGCTCCTCTTGATGACTGTGTAATGCATACATGTGCCTGCCAGAAGATAGGCTTTAATTCTTAGCCTCCGCACATATGCGCAGACATTTGGAGGTGTGTGCTGGGAGCTAGCTCACTGCATGCTCCCAGCACAGTGATGAACTGTCACATATCTCGGTCAAGGCTTTTGATCTGGAGCCAGCAGGACAGGCTTCCAATCCTGAGACTGTTGTGAGAACTAATCACAGTGCGACCCGTCAAAATTTTCAATGCTGCTCCATGCAAGAGTATAATATGGTGTAGTTCTCTGCTGGTGCTCAGCAAAGAGGGTACTGGTGTCCGGTTCCAAACATCCAGAGGTGTCAGTAACAAAGGTATGAGACGCCGCTCAACCAACCCGATCCATGTTAAGTGTAAATGATGGCCTCAGCCAGCACTGCTTCACTGACTATGCCCTCCCTAACTTGTTTTGCTCCACCCACCGGGACTTAGTCATAGTCATAGTCACAGTGGTCACATGATACAGAAGCTGCACCACCTCCTGAGTAATAAAGCCAACTTAAAGCCGAATTAATGGCAGTAAATTGCGAACTGGAAGGCTCTGAGTCTTTATTGCAAAAGTAGCATGCAATGTATCTTCGGCAATAAAATGCACTTGATAAAAGGAAAAGAGAAAGAAAACCTGCGCTACCAAGCAAAATTTAGTGTGACTGCAGCTGCAACAAAAACCACAAATATCAATGAGGTGAAAAATTTAAATAAAAAGAAAAAAATTTGTGCGCTTGCATTAGATACTTAAATCTATATTCCTGTGTGATTGTCATAAATAGATGAATAAATGGATAATAAATGAATAAACACCATCAGAGTTAATTTTAAGTGGGACCTCCAACCACCAGTGGATCCAAAGGTTGATAACAGATGTATCCTTACCAGATGCGTTGGACCTCCTTTATAGCAAGGTCTTAGAAGCATACAGATTTAGCCCTCTGCAGGGACAGGAGATGACAGCTCACCACACGACCGGAGATGATTCCGACACTTCCGCGTTGATGTAAATACTCCCTCGTTTTAAACTCGTGAATAAAGAAGGGGAGAAAAAGAAACTCCAATAGTGTAGTAGATAAAAAAAGGGAATTTTATTGCCTCAGACAACTAGGCATCATACAAAAACATCCAAAATATAAAAGCCGGCAAAATATAAAAACAGCAGAGACGCCCGTGCTAAATTACATGGGGCTCTATGGCGATCTGGCATACACTGCGTAGCCACGCAGAGGTCCCTGCAGAGGGCTAAATCTGTATGCTTCTAAGACCTTGCTATAAAGGAGGTCCAACGCATCTGGTAAGAATACATCTGTTATCAACCTTTGGATCCACTGGTGGTTGGAGGTCCCTTCACGTCCCCTTATTACTTTATACACACTAAGGAATGCAACTTATGAACTTTGGATATGCGTTTTTTTTGCGACTCATGACGCAATTTTGAACTCTTTCACTTATGACTTTGCACTTGGGTGGAATAACCTTGTTTTTTGCACACAAGTTTTCTCTATTAATCTGTATGGAATGGTTAATAATAGTATTTGATTTACATGTCGCTATTTGCTGTGTCGCATAGCGACTTTTTATTCACTTACACTTAAAATTAACTCTGATGGTGTTTATTCATTTATTCATCTATTTATGACAATCACACAGGAATATAGATTTAAGTATCTAATGCAAGCGCACAATTTTTTTTCTTTTTAATAAAATGCACTTACCTGATTGTTCGCAATCCTCTGGAGAATGCATCCACAGTTCCAGATATATTTCCGGCACAGTCCTAGTGTTCCAGGATGAATGACAACTGCACATGCACGAGAGTGACAACATCCCATGCCAGCCAATGGACAGCAAAGACCGACACCCAGGAGAAAGCATGGCGCCCGTGAGGGACCTTGTTGGTGTTGGACCATTGCAGCATAGGCCTCCCACCTTCAGTTCCACTTTAAAGGGTCACCGGGAAGAAGCATTAGGGGTTAAGAAAACTGCATACATTGGGCATGTTCCTAAACATAGATTTTGAATTTACATACACTTACACATGACATTTTCTGAAAAATACACTCAATGGGGACATGGATACCAGTAAGAACCCAACAGATGTTCTAACCCTTGCCTACACTTTCAAAAAGAAAAACATAACATTTTCGCTGGAGTAGAACTTTAACGTAGCTTTATGTTAACATTTGAGTGCAGGTCCTCTTTAACGTGAATCTGTTAAGTAAGGTTCAAGCTGAGAGGCATTATTACAAGTTGCCTTTCAAACCCTTTATTAGCCAGAAATTTAGAAAGAAAATTTAGAAAGAAAGTTTTAGGAGGTCAAACATTTCCAATCTCAGGACTAAGACTTGCCAACTGCCAATCTCCTTTCCAGTGAGTCCCTACTGGCCCCTGGGGTGCTCTCATTAGACAGAGGGGTGGCATCTGGCCATATGTACAGCAAATATTAATGGGCACAGGTTGCAATTAAATAAACAAATGTGGAACACAATGAATTCCCCAGCATTATTGAAAGTACATTGGTCTTTGTTCTGTTTCTCTCCATGCCAGTAAACAATGGAAACATCTTAAACATAGGAGCTCATCGACTTATCCCAATAAACTAAAGACAATTAGCAGCGGAACAGCACAGTTAATCTGCGTGGGAACAGTATTTGTTTCAATTAAAGCAAACCTGTCCTCGCTTATATAAACAAGTTGCTAAATAAACAGATGCATCTCGCTGTGCCGTAGTTTGTCTTCATTGAAATTGGTTATTTAAAGGGTCAGTCCAACAAAAATGTTATTTTGGATATCAATAGATGCTGGAGGCATTAATCAACCTATAACTCGTTATCTTTTGCAGATTGCAGTGATTCTGCAACTGGAGTTCTCCAACTAAAATAGGTACTTTTAATATAGAGATGGTCACAGGTAGAAGAGGATGATCGGACCACCATCAGGCATCTGTGCTGGAATGGAACCTTCATGGGTAGGTTGCAGAACGTAGTCGGGATGCTTGCAACTTTGAAGACTCTATTTACTTAAAAAATGAACAGGGGCACAACCAACTCATTTAAGGGGTTCTGGGCACCCCTTTTCAGGGCTCTGGGACTGTATGTGCTTATTTGACATGCAGCCACAGATGCAATGCTTACCATATTGTAACTCCCATAATCCAGGCACTAATGGCCATAATAAATAAATTACCATAGAACCCAGAACCCCCAAAAGAGGTTGAATGCACCCTTGTTAGTTTTTTCAGACAAATACACTATATATATATATATATATATATATATATATATATATATATATATATATATATATATGTGTGTGTTGTGCTGTTTTTGTACAGAATTGTTGTGAACAAGGCCATTATGGCTGAAACACGTTAAGCGCTGTACATATTCATCTTTTATGGAGTTACATGTGTGTAAGAGCATGTGTGTGGGTTGTCTTCTATCCACTTACCATATAGTAAGTCCCATAATATCCAGACACTAACTGGACCATAATTAATAAATGACCAGAGCCCTGAAGAAGGGGGTACCCAGAACTCCCCAAAAGATGTTGAATGCACCCTTCGTTTCGTTCGTTTTTTAAAACAATGAAATAAATTCTTTAAAGTTGCAATCATCTTGAATACTTTTTTGTGGAATTTTTCACCCACCAAAGCCAAAGGTTGCCCATGAATGGTCTATTCCATTGATGGTTCCATCCAAGAGTTAGGAAGCCACAGGATAACCGTCCAATACAAAGTAATCTATTACAAAACATAGGATTGCATGTTCATTTGACATGCAGCCACAGATAGAGTCATTACTACAGTGTAAGTTCTATAATATCCAGGCAATAACTAGGTCCTAATTAATTTATTACAAGAGCCCTCAAGAAAGGGTGCACAGAACCCCAAAAGATGCTGGGTGCATCCTTGTTAGTTTTTTCAAACAATTAAATTCTTCAAAGTTGTGAGCATCTTGACTACTTTTTGTGATAGTCTTAGCCAACCAAAGCCCCAAGTTAACTAAGAAGGATCCATTCCATTGACAGTTCCTCACAGGAGAATAGAAGGATAACCTTCCAATGCCGTGTACTCCCCTACAAAACACAGGACCACATTGTAAGCCCCATGATATCCAAAAACTGGACCCTAATAAATATATTACCAGAGCCCTGAAGAAGGGAGTGCCCAGAACCCCCAAAATATGTTGGATGCACCCTTGTCAGTTTTTTTAAACAACTAAGTGAATTCTTCAAGGCACCTTGACTACTTTTTGTGTCCCTTCTTACTTATCAAAACTCAAAAGTTATCTGTGAGGGATCCATTCGATTGATGGTCCCTCACAAGAAGCCACAGGGGAACCCTCCAATATAGCATACCCTACCTATTGCAGAACTAACCAAAGGTTTCTTTGAAACTTCACAGATTAACTTTGCACCCCAAGTCTGGTGCCACCCCTTACTCTACACAGACATCAACATCCAAGACATAAACAGTCTGAAAGATTAAAGTGTTGCAATGGTCACTGTGACCCTGAATGTAGCTTGGAGGCCCCTGCTTGGGCTACTGTAGTCCTGTAAGGTGGATTCTGCTATAAGGGTGTGAGCTGGAAGTGAGCCTGTCCCGACTAAGTACATGCTGTTGCAGTAACAGAATGTTTCAGCTGCCACAAACCTCCCTTGTGTAATTAGCAGGTAAAAGCAGCCTCAGCTCGCTCCATTCAAACCAGCCCTAACGTGTTTCGTCCAACCCCCGGGGCTTAATCAAAGAGGAGGTAAAACCTGTTGAGGGCTTGGATGGAGTGAGCTGAGGCTGATTTTATCTGCTTATTATAGGATAGCAGAATACATGGAGAGATAGACAGATGTCTCACCATGAAGAGTTGACAGAAAGACAAGTACTGTTTCTTATATTTTCCGGGAACTGCTGTGGTAATCCACAACTTGGCTAAAGGACAGAAGAAGTCTACAGGATTGGTATGAACACTTACACAGCTGATTCCAGTGACTGGCTGCTGATCGTTGGACACATCCATAGTCTCCAGGAACGCTTGGCTCATCGGCTATCGGAGGTGCTGGGAGGATTAAAGGCCCTGGCTGGGTATTAGCCACAAGCTCAAACAGCTTGTGCAGCAGGTAAGCTCGCACTCTATGTGGTGGTGGATTCATGTTGTCTTACAAAAGTCACGGAAGATTTCATTACACTGTGTTTCTACAATCACTTATCCACTTACTATTGGAGGATTTAAGGACTGTTGATATATTTCACAGATTTTTTATTCTCTTTTTATTTTTATTTTTATATTCACTCCCATCGGTTTATTCATCATAAACATGGGACACTCACCATAAATACATTTTTTTCCTTATATGCATTTACCAATTCCTTTTTTTCCTCTTTTTGCATTTTTATTTTTGATTTAATATATATTCTTTTCGATCCACTTATCAGACTGATCCATTCACTTGCACATTATTACCAATTTTATGAGCGCAGCTCCTTATGTTTTGTAATTATAGGATAGGTTTGCAACGGCTGAAACATCCCTTTGGTACAATGGTCAGCATTAATTCATTTAGTTAAATCTTTATCCCAAAAGAAAAAAAAAAGAAAACAATTTCTGTAACTGTTTTAAAAGTGTTATCTAGCAATAGACTTTAATTTGCTAGCCATTTGTGTAAAGTCCATCTAAGTCTACAAGTCCATCTAACAGTACTTTCTCCAGATAGTGCTTCTGTCCAAGGGTGTCTTCATTGCTTTTCCGTAGATAGAGGAGCCGCCATCAGATAGGAAGTGTTTTACTGGATGGATCACCAAATGAAAACAAAGGGAAAAAAAACTAAAATAAGAAAACTAAGACAGCCACCACATCTAAGGAATGGTAAGCTGAATTATAGTACATTTTTGGCTTTTGTTGTAGATACTCTTTGAGGCCCATTCCGGTTTAGGTCTACAGAGAGGTTTAGGATGTGTGATACAGACACTTTGGTGTACTGAGTTGAGGAAGGAGAAAGGACAGGCCCTCAGCCTGATACTTCTGAACTAACAGGGAGAGAATACAAGCAAGCAAATAGCAATCCCTAAGAGGTAAGTTTCATTGTTAAAGCGGAGTTCCACCCAAATTTTGAACAATATCTGTATGTATTCTCTTCCTTGCCTAGATGCTGACATGCCCTTTAAAAAAATTTAAATCACCGTAATTACCTTTTATTTTTCTATTCTTCTTTGCACTTCCTGGTTCTCCTCCCGTGGGAGTAGGCGTGTTTCTAGCCTCTCCCAGACTCCTGGGAGCTAGTCTCAGGCTTCCCAGGATGCCACTGAGCATGTGCAGGAAAGAGCGGTGAATGCTGGGAGCACAGCATTCACCACATCCAGGAAATAAATGCTTGTGGGCTTCAAATGCCCACAATGAAGATGGAAACCGCCTGCAGTGAATAATATAAGTTATGCTTTCCGACGAAATCTGACACAGGCGGACATATTACACACAATATGTGAGTATGTAATGCTGAGAAGAAAAGTTTGTGAATGAACTCAAAAAAAAAAAAAACGATAGATAGGTGGACCCCCGCTTTAAAAGAAATTATACATGCAGATTCAGATCATAACAAATGCGTATTAATGACTAGTTCTCTCTTAAAACATAACTCAGCCTTACTCAAGGCAAAGCAGCTAGGTAGAACATTTTGTAAATGTTACGCATTACTATTTATTTAGATATAATAGTAAAAATGGTTTAAATTGACTTTGTGTCCAATGGGGAATGCCCAACTTTGCTTGCTGTCATGGACAAATGCTCCCCTGGTGTAGATTGTTCTTTAAAGCTGGCACAGACTGTTACTTTCATTCAGTGCAGCATTCCAATGTTTCTGCACATGGCACTTTTTAGCTGTATAAGTGATTTATCAGATCCATATAAGAAATATCACAGATTTCAATAAGGGCTTTCAGGAGAACTTGCAACCAGGATTAACCACCAGGAGTCACAGCCCTGTTCTTGGAAATATTCACTGAGGATTCACAAAGTACTAAAGTGATGTTAAAGTACAACCAAAGTCTCCTATATGACCGTCTAAACAAGTGGTAAATCCATGTGATGCACAGGCCTCAAAATGTAAACAAAAAACTTCCTATAACTTCCTTTACCTCTCTCAAAGGGACATGTCTGGAAGAGGCGAGGCTATGAGGTGTAAGGAGGTAGGGAACTGTGCCTTAGGAAACTGACACGTTATTT
Source organism: Aquarana catesbeiana (assembly GCF_042186555.1). NCBI lineage: Eukaryota > Metazoa > Chordata > Amphibia > Anura > Ranidae > Aquarana > Aquarana catesbeiana. The sequence continues at coordinate 249,694,194 of NC_133333.1, forward strand.
TTGTCTGCTCTCTCAATCCTCTGCTATCTGTTTGAGTCACTTCCGACAGTCTATGCCACCCCTTTGTAACCTTTTTTACCCCAGAGGAACCCTTAAAACAATTTTCAGGTCTCAGGGAATCCCTGCTAAGATTATTCCATCAGGGGTCATTGATAAAAAGCCTCCTTAATTGGTGGTGGTTGGTAGAGGTCCCCTTAAATATGGAGGTCAGAATGCCACCCTTGCATTCACGCTGCTGGTGCTGCCAAGTGGCACTGTAACCGGAACTGTTCAGTAACCATCAGATAGAAGGTCAGCTAGCCACAAGTCAAGGAACCTCTAGCCACCTTTGGAGGAACGCTAGAGTTCCATGGAATCCTGGTTGAGAATGGCTGGTCTATGCCGACACCAGACAATCCTGGGAGATGGTCACACCAGGTGATTGACAGCCTCAACTGTGCATGTTTCCCTGACTGTGTAGAGGAGGGTGTGGTCATTCCCTCCACTCAGGTCTCCGATTACACTCAGCATCCTGCTGGATACTTCGCAATGTGTGACATCAGATCCCCAGCTCCTGCCTTCTGGATCTGTGAAATGCTGTGTATATTCCATACTTTGAATTACTGTAGAGGAAAGAGTGCTGCAGGTACAACTTCTGTAGGAGGATGTATTTAATCTCTGTGAGGCCAGTCACTTCACTTGGTATATGCAGGGTATTTTTCAGCTGGAACGTGGGGGAATGCAGTTCTAGCAAATGCAGCACTGGCAAGGGGTGCTGGGGTGTGATGGAGGGTCTACTGATGTCAGCTGTTGGGGGATCTATTGTTGCTGGAGGGGTCTATTTTTCACAGCGATCTATTGCTGCTGGTTGGGGATCTTTTGTTACCGGAGGGCCAATTGTTGCTGGAAGGCATCTACTGTTTAGGGAGTGATCTATTGTCACTGGCTGCAGGAGAGTCTATTGATGTTGGCTGCTGGGGGATCTGTTGTTGGCTGGAGGGGGGTCTATTGTTGCTAGGGGGGTCTATTGCTGCTGGCTGCAAGGGATCTATTTTATTGCTTTTCTTGTCATCAATGCTAAATTCCATACAAATCACTTAGCACTACAAAATTATACTTGACTCTAAATTCTCTAAAAGGGGCCATACTGGGAGCTGGGTGGGGGGAAACCAAGGGTCGGTGCTCGGAGGTGGGTAGGGGCAGAACAAAGGGTCAATGCTCAGAGGTGGGTAGGGGCGGAACCAAGGGTTGATGCTCAGAGGTGGGTAGGGGCGTAACCAAGGGTCGATGCTCAGAGGTGGGTAGGGGCGGAACCAAGGGTCGATGCTTGGAGGTGGGTAAGGGGCAGAATGAAGGGTCGATGCTCAGAGGTGGGTAGGGGCGGAACCAAGTGTTGGTGCTCAGGGGTTGGTGAGGCCAGAACCAAGGGTCAATGCTCGGAGGTGGGTAGGGGCAGAACCAAGTGTTGGTGCTTGGAGGTGGGTAGGGGCAGAACCAAGGGTCGATGCTCGGAGGTGGGAAGGGGCATAACCAAGGGTTGATGCTCGGAGGTGGGAAGGGGCAGAACCAAGGGTCGATGCTCAGAGGTGGGAAGGGGCGGAACCAAGGAGTAGTGTGCAGGGGTGAGTGAGGCTGAAACTAATGGTCGATGCTCGGAGGTGGGTAGGGGCGGAACCAAGGGTCGATATTCAGAGGTGGGTAGGGGCGGAACCAAGGGTCGATATTCAGAGGTGGGTAGGGGCGGAATCAAGGGTTGGTGCTCGGAGGTGGGTAGGGGCAGAACCAAGGGCCGATATTCAGAGGTGGGTAGGGGCAGAATCAAGAGTTGGTGCGCAGGGGTTGGTGAGGTCGGAATCAAGGGTCGATGCCTGGAGGTGGGTAGGGGCGGAACTAAGGGTCTGTGCTCAAAGGCGGGTGGGGGTGAAACCAAGGGTTGGTGCTCAGGGGTGGGTGGGAGCGGAACCAAGGGTCGGTGCTCAGAGACGGGTAGGGGGCAGAGACACAAAGTGACTTAGAAGGGGGGAGTTGCTGTACCTAGTCTCTGAGAAAAAAAGCACTGGTTATATGTAAGGGTTTACAACTACTTTAGGGTTGGTGATGGGGTCTCTTTAAGGGGTCCAAAAGGAGATGAGCTTCAGTTGTAAGCACTAGTGTTGAATAAGGATGGAGGCACATCACTTATATGCACCAGATCACAACCCTATTTGCTGTAAGCACTAGTACTGTATGTACAAAATGAGGGGTGGCTTAGCTAGCAAACCCAGGCACTGCACTAAAACCAGTCATTCCTTAAAGCATTTTTTATTGTGCAATATAATGAAGTGTTTTAAAGTAGAAAAAAAAATTACAGCAAGCTGAGAGAAAATATACATAGTTTGGTAAAAAAAAGCTGGCTTCTAGCCTATAATGTATGATTGTTATCTTTCTGCCACCTCTTTTCTTCTCCTCTCCCTCAACAGTTTATTCTCTTAATGTGTTTTAATGCTATTTTGTCTGCATATTTAAACACCCGCATTAGCATGCACAAGCTACGACCATATTTTGCACCTGGAAAGGAACAAGTGCCTGGTAATCAGTCGGTACTAATTGATTTTTTCCCCCTCTTCTGTACAGAAAAAGGTTCTGGGCAGCATTTTGAAAATACATGTTAAGACAATCTACACAAGAGTGCTAATGCTGAGAGAGGAGCGCCGAAGGAAAAAGAGGGGCGTTATGTTTCAGCCACCAATAAAGGCAAATTGAGTAGCGTTAAAATCCTATTTTCCTGTTTTTTTGAATTTATTCGCAAGAAAGACTGCTTTATTTTTGTATTATTATTTTAAGACATATTGAATATATTTCATAGCATAGGGCTTGACAAACCACAGGCGCCAGGTCACAAGATTTGTCCTAGCGCCTGGACTTCCGGATGAATGTTTCCCACACCCTGCACACGCCTGCCCACTATGTATCCCAGGCTCCACTTGCCCATCTATGGGTCCAGGACCAGCATAGCGGGTACCACCATGTAGAGGGGTGTACACGTCACTTCCGGGTCCCCGTTGATAATTTCCCCAGCTTTTAAGGCTAGGAAAGAAGGTAATGCAGTGCGATGTGCATTGAATTATCTTTAATGAAGCACAGGGGAGACAAGCAGGGTCATTAAAGAGAACCTGTCACCAAAAAAAAAAAAAAAAAAGAAATCATCACATAGGGGACTTTTTGTCCCCTATGTAATAAAAAAAAAGTTACGAAAAAAAAAATTTTTAATTGTAAAAAATTAAAGCTACACCCAAGCACATTAAATCTCCCCTAAGCACATACACATGTAAACACACGTGGTGGGGCACCTGCGCCTGGAAACGTTAATTGCGATACACATGTTACATATCGCTGTACGCACCGGAATGAGAGTAATAATTCTAGCACCGGACGTCCTTCGTAATGCTAAACTGATGATATAGGGGGCTTTTTAAAGCATTGCCTATGGCAAATATAGGGTACTGACTTGTTTAAGGTTTGACATGTTGGGTATCTATTTACTCGGTGCGATCTTGGCTTTTATATATTTTACCAATAAATTGGGTAGTTTATTGCATTTTTGTGCCCCCTAAAGTTAACTTTTAGGGCTCATATACACTTGCTTCAACTTCAACACACATTAAGGGCTAGTTTACACTTGCTTCAAAACAAGGCTTCGGACAGGCTTTGTTAAAGCTCTCTGAATGCCAGTCAAAGCCCCTGTCACTAAATAAAATGGTTAGCTTAAAATCCTGTTTACACCTTGCTTTTGCTTTGCTTTGCTTCAGCTTCGCTTCAAAAATTATACCCCATGTAGCTTCATTGGTGCTTAAAAAGCGTCTTCAAAGCCTCCATAGAAGTCGATGGCAAAGCTCGCTTGAAGCCCCATTAAAGCCTCTTCGAAGCCCCACCAAAGCCTCATCGAAGCCCCACCAAAGCCTCATCGAAGCTTCACCGAAGCCCCATCAAAGCACCAAGCAAAAGCAAGGTGTAAACAGGACTGTAAGCTAACCATTTTATTTAGTGACAGGAGCTTTGACTGGTGTTCAGAGAGCTTTAACAATGCCTGTCCGAAGCCATGTTTTGAAGCAAATGTAAACTAGCCCTTAATGTGTTTTGTTACTGAAATTTTGTTTTTCCTAAACCTCGGCAGTTATATCGTGCAACATAAAAAATTGAAACTACCGCTATTTTATTCTCTAGTTAGAGCAATGTTTCTCAACGTTTCTTTTTACATCAAGGCACCCTTTAAAATTATAGACAATCTCGAGGTACCCCATTCTAAAATGTAAAAAAATATTCTAATAGCTTTACACAATGCAGCAGCATCCACACATAGGACACCCAAAGTTAGAGGTGATTTATTCATCCAAAGCAATAACACTTGCACACTGGTACTGACTAGTATTCCAATGTTTCCCTTTTCTCTCAATTTCTCTGTCAGTCAGCTAATGTGACCCCAGTTCTAAAGGAGAGGAGGACAGGAGGGTCAAACAAGGATGCTTTGAAGCAATGGTGGCTGGTGGCGTTTTCCTTTGGGGGGGGCAGTAAACAAGGGCAAACAAGCACCGCCCCCTCCGGGTGGCACTGTCAGAGATCACCCCCCCACCAGCCTACCCAATCTAGGGCTGGAGAATCCTCTCCACCAATGTGAGCAGTGGCTACATTGTCTGCTCCCCCCACAGCCTCTTCCGTCTCTGTCAGGGCTGGGCTCAGCCCTTCCTTCTCTGAGGTGTCCGCTCAGCTGTTGGCTAATTGTCAGCTCCTATCTCTTCACAGTGACTCAGCTGTTGATGATATCCTGCTCGTCGGTCCTGCCTACTTAAGCCGTCCAGTCCAGAGCGCACTCTCTGCGTCCCAAGCCCACCCTCTTTTGAAGCTGATTAGAGCCTCTTGCTTTAATCGGTGCTTCTAAAGACATACCCCTGCCCCATCCCCGAAATTGTAATTCATGTGCCCGGCGTCCTGAAAGGGGCCGGGCGCATAGATAGGATGCAGGGCTGGGGGGGGGGGGGCACCCGTGCGCCCACAACTGCTGTGCAGGCAACAGCAAGGTACAAGGTACCCCTGAGGAAAACCTCAAGGTACCTCCAGGGTGCTTGAGCACCCTGGTTGAAAACGGCTGCTCTAGGGTGTCTGCTTTCAGAAAATATATACTGTTTGGAGGTTTTATGTAATATTCAGGCCTAAAATAATTTTTTAAAATGTGTGCAAAAAAACAAAAATGGCTCTGGCTGTGAAAGGGTTAAGGGATAAGTTCATCTTCGGGAACATGGTACATGTTGGACCCGTAAGATTTCTTAGTTTAAAAAAAATGGCTCCTAACTTTTTTTAGCTGGCTTCTGGATTCAAAGCAAATTTGTCAAGCCCTGTCATAGCACTTTGCAAAGAACATTTTATCATAGCTGTCCGTGCCCCCCCCCCCCCCCCCCCAATGGACCTCACCTTATCTCACTACAGCACAATACACGCACATACATACAAGCACTTGGTCCGCTTTGATTAGAAGCCAGTTAACCTCTCAGTTGGAACTTGGGTTGAGGGAGAAAAATGAAGTACCAGAAAACAAACGAACAAGCGAAGAGGAGAATGTACACAAGCTATAAGGATAGGGTCATGATAGTAATTGAATTCAGGACCCCGGTGCTGAAAGGCAACAGCTCTAACCCATCGGCCCCTGTCCTACCCGTCTGGCTGGGAACAATCTCTCCAGTAAAAATGATTGTGTCTTGTGTTTGCAGGTTACAGAGGTTTAAAAAAAAAGATCAGAAAGGAAAAAAAAAAGAAAAACGAAAAGAGTGAATGGAAAAGATAGCTAGGGAAGTGAGTTAAAGGATACAAGAAAACGACATAGATTGTCAGAAAATGCTAGCTGGTTTGCTATCATTAGCTTCTGACGTCAATTCTTTTTTTGACAAAACCTGAAAAAGTAAGCTGGTGAGGAGTTCTGGACGTCACTTGCTGCATGCTTCTTCAGAGTCATTGTCTCAGAAAGTATTAAATTGGGAGGAAAGAGGAGATAAGGAGAGGGGAGTTAAGAGGAGATTAGAGGAGAGAATGGCAAAGGAAGGGAAGGGGGAAAGTATGGCAGAGAAGAATGACAGGCAACAGTAGAAGCAAAGAGAGAAGAGGATGGAGGAGAGTAAGGGAGAGAAGAGGAGGAGAGGAGAGGAGGAGAGAAGAGGAAAGGTGAGCAGGGATATGGTAAGGAAGGAGAGGGGAGAGGCGGGGGGGTCAATGAAGGGAAAAGGAGACGTAGATGTGAGGAAAGACAGAAGAGAAGAGCAAGAGAAGGGAGAAGAATATATGAGAGAACAAAGGGAAGAAGAAGAGATAACAATGAAGAAAAGGGAAGAGAAGAGGAAGTGGAGAGAAGAGGGGAACGTAGATGGAAGGAGAGAAGTTCGGAGTTGCAGGAAAAGGGAAGAGGAAAGTAAAAGGGAAGGGAGGGATATGGAAAAGTAATAGGAAAGAAAAGTGAGGAGTTAAAGGACAGGGGAGGGCAGGAAATGGAAGAGGAGAGTAGTAAGAGAGGGGAGAACTGAGGGGAGGAGAAAGGAGAAGAAGATGGGGGGGGCGGAGCAGATAGGACAGTGCAGTAAAGTGAAGGGGGGAACGGAGATAAAGAGAGGAGTTTGGAGGGCAGGAAAGGGAAGAAGATAGGAAGCAGAGGGGGGGGGGGAGCAGAGGAGAGAAATTTGGAAGGCAAAAAAGGAAAGAGGATAGGAAGAGGAGAATGGGAGGACAAAGTGGCGGGGGGGGTTGGAAAGGCAGGATAAGAAAGAGAAGAAGGGAGAACAGAGGGGAGGCGAGGAGTTTGGAAGGCAAGAAAATAAAGAGGATAGGAAGAAGAGAGGGAGGAGAGGAGTTGGATAGGAAGGATAAGAAAGAGAAGAAGGGTGGACAGAGGGAAGAAGAGGAAAGAGGAGAACAGAGGGGAGGAGAGGAGCTGGGAAGGCAAAAAAGGAAAGAGGAAAGGGGAGAACAGAGGAGAGGAAAGGATATCAGTGGAGGGGAGAAAAGAGGAAAAGGGGAGGAGAGTGGGAAGGAGAGGAAAAGGGGCCAGAGAGAAAGGGACAAGAGGAACATGAAATTGAAATGATTAAAGAAAGAATACAATTGAGAAAAATAGAAAGCAAGGAAAGAAATAGACTGGAAAACACCTATTTGTACCCCAAATCCTGTCACCGCTTAGCACTAACCCAATATAAAATTTATAGGTGCAGCTTGTTAGGCTAAATCACCTGACGGCCTCTCCACTAGATCTTCATAGGCCTTGGCTGTGTTCCCGTCTCACTTTTGCATTTTTCTACTCATCTCATTCTTTTCTCCATAACATAATTCAGAAAAGAAAATGGCACCACCTTGTACCAGCCATGGTAGGTAAGGTGGTGCCATGGTAGGTATGGTGTGCCATGGTAGGTATGGTGGTGCCATGGTAGGTATGGTGTGCCATGGTAGGTATGGTGTGCCAAGGTAGGTGTGGTGTGCCATGGTAGGTAAACAGACCTTGAAACTTCCCAACATCTACCAATAACTACAACATCACTTTTGGGTGGAATGACACAGCCACAATACAGATGTAGAAACAAATATCAGCTACCAGGTCAAATTCCTGGAAACCCAACTCCACACACATCAGTCGAGTTTATTTAGTGTGGCAAGAATACAGTCATCCAAAGGCATGAAGCAGAATTATTCTATACTAGCCCGACTTTAGCAGAGTGAGATCTGACCAGCCGCTGTCAGTCAGTACACTTTGCGCATCATCGCTGCTTTGTGCGATTCCAGCTTGTGCTCGACGTTTATCTGTGAGAATACTTTATATCACATGAGATTATCAGAAAAAATATATCAGAACTATTCACGACCCGCAAAAAACAGCTGACCAGGCTGTAGCCTCTAAAGCAAATTGGACATGATTTGACCATTTCACAATCGCTTGTGACATTTTAACATTTTTGGTAAAACATCCGGTTATCCGGGCAGATGGGTGAATTTAAAGCGGGGGTCCACCTATCTATCGTTTTTTTTTTTTGGAGTTCATTCACAAACTTTTCTTCTCATGATTATCTACTCACATGTTCTGTGTAATAAGTCCGCCTGTGTCCGATTTCGTTGTAAAGAATAACTTATAAAATTCACTGAAGGCAGTTTCCATCTTCATTGTGGGCATTTGAAGCCCACAAGCATGTATTTCCTGGATGCGGTGAATGCTGGGAGCAGAGATGTTGTGATGACGCTGTTGCACAATGCATGCTGGGAAGCCTGAGACTAGCTCCCAGGGACTGTGGGAGGTCTGGGAGAGGCTAGAAACACGCCTACTCCCATGGGAGGAAAACCAGGAAGTGCAAAGAAGATTAGAAAAAAAAAGGTAATTACGGCGATTTAAATTTTTTTACACAGCATGTCAGCATCTAGGCAAGGAAGAGAATGCATAGAGATAATGTTCAAAATTTGGGTGGAACCCCGCTTTAAGATAGGCTTCTATAAAATAATAAAACATTCCTTTTACTAAGTTATAAATAAACTTACAAAGATATAAGAGCAACAAGTCTAAAAAAAAAAAGTCTAAAAAAAGTCTTAAAAGCATCTCTTAAAAACTCTGTTATTAAAATGATACCATTAATAATAGTGCAAACTAGGGACATAGTACTGCAAGATCAATAATGTTAAGACATGGAAATATAGGGAACAATATAAAAACTCAACTCTGAACTCATAACGAAAATCGAGAAGATAGAGGTACAATAGGGAAGGGAGTTTGGGCAGGAGAGAAACAAAGGGGGTTTATTCATACAGCAACACATCTGACATTCACCAAGAATTCACTGCAGGTGAATCCTGGTACATGTGTTTTAAAAGGCAGTGATTAATAACCCCACCAGTGAATGTTTTTTGAAAATCATATTCACTGCTTCATAAAAATGCCCCAAATGTTGAAAACGCTGGAAAAACTATGGGTAAGGCCCCTTTCACACTGGGGCGGTGGGGGCGTCGGCGGTACAACAGCGCTATTTTTAGCGCTGCTGTACCGTCGTTCTTGCAGCGGTATCGACCGCTAGCGGTGCGGTTTTAACCCCCCGCTGGTGGCCGAAAAAGGGTTAAAATCCCTCGTACAGCGCGGCTATAGCCGCGGTATTGCCGCGGTATAGCCGCGCTGTCCCATTGATTTCAATGGGCAGGAGCGGTTTAGGAGCGGTGAATACACCGCTCCTTCACCGCTCCAAAAAAGCGGTTTGCAGGACTTTTTTCACCGTCCTGCCTGTGCACCGCTTCAGTGTGAAAGCCCGAGGGCTTTCACACTGAACAAACAGCGGAGGCTGTTTAGGGGCGGTTTGCAGGCGGTATCTTTAGCGCAATACCGCCTGCAAACCGCCCCAGTGTGAAAAGGGTCTTACAGAGCAGAAACCATGAAGGCCCCCCCAGCCCCTGACCAGGGCCCTTCCCACCACTGATCCCGGGGCCCGTTTACTCCCAGCATGGGACCCTTTATTACAGTCCCGCAGCTGGCCACCTTTCTGATGTTTTGAGGTCCCCCCGCGGTGGCTGAAAGCCGGAGCCTGGTCCCTTTGTGACCCTGGTAATTCCGCCACTGGTGTCATTAGTTTTTTATTTTTGTTGTTTTCATTTTTTTTATTATTTTTACAGTTTTATTTAATTTTTGGGGGGGTTTGGTGAAATATCAGGGGTCTAAACAGACCCCTGATGTCTCACTTTTGAGACATAGAAAGGGACTGAGGACAGCTGCACAGAATTAATGGACAGGAATAAATCTGTACAGAGCTTACCGCTCATTCACAAACTGAAGCATTGAAAATTTCAGTTTACTATGCCCTAGCTATGAATGAATAAAAAAAAAAAACAACCCCCCAAAAAAAACCAAAGTCAGTGATCCCTAAATCTTTTTATTAAGACAAGGAAGGGGCCGGCAAAAGACACATTTACTGGCCCCTCCCCCACACTCTATCCTGTTAGATCCCCTGCAGCAGCCAGCGGCAGGTGGGAGGGGGAAACCCAGCAGCACTGCCGGGGGGGGGGGGGCAGGTTAGAAAAGGGAGGCAGCAGGAGTGGCATGTGGAGGAGCCGATGCCCTCCATTTCCCTCCTGCAGCCGCTGAATGTCTGCGGGAAGGAGAGGAGGAGAAGCGGGCAATAAGTGGCTACATGGAGGGATTGGTTCCTCTACATGCCACCCCCCCCACCCTCCTATCCAGCTGTACAGGGGGGCACACGGGCCCCCTGGAGCATGGGGCCGGGTCGCAATGGCGACCCCTGCGTCCCCTGTATGTACGCCCCTGATGGGTTAATAATTTTATAGATCAAGGTTACACACCTTTGTGCCTTTTTGAAAAAAAAAAAGACCTTTAAAGGTATCGTTAAAGTTGAAATCTGGGCTGACAAAATATTATCTAGATACAAGAGCAATAAATATTCTTAAGTGTAAAATTATATCCGCGCTTAGTGTGAAAATAAACAAAAACAGCAGCTGAACACTATAACCCAGATATTGGGCAATAAAGCAAAATGTAGAATATAAAGTGCAGCGCTAAAAATTATGCAGTTCAGGATAATACAAAAGTGTATATAACATGTGATAACAATAAAGTGCAAATGTGCAAAACCAACTGTAACGAATTGAACAGTAATAATAACATGTGTGACCAGCAAAATGCATAAATACATACTTTATGCTGTAAAATGCAATAGCATATAAAGTGGCAAAAATTAAAACCAATAAACAGTGCAGATGTGAAAAGTTCATAGATGGCTGGAATTCAATGAAGAAGATCCCGAGTGAAATATGGAACATGGATCAATTGCTTGACCGCGTGATACCCATCACCATAGTGAGATAAAAGGCTTACCAGAAAGCCTGCGACCACCCTTACCCAGGGGGGTCACAAAGCGCTTGCTGGATCAAGGATCCCCTGAAAAGATGTCCAGATATCCCAAGCGTCTCCCACCAGACCGCGTGATACCCATCAACACAGTGAGATAAAAGGCTTACCAGAAAGCCTGAGACCACCCTTACTCAGGGGGGCCACAAAGGGCTTGTTGGATCAAGGATCCAATGAAAAGATGTCCAGATATCCTAAGCGTCTCCCACCAGACCGCGTGATACCCATCACTACAGTGAGATAAAAGACTTACCAGAAAGCCTGCAACCACACTTACTCAGGGGGGTCACAAAGCGCTTGTTGGATCAAGGATCCACTGAAAAGATGTCCAGATATCCTAAGTGTCTCCCACCAGACCGCGTGATACCCATCAACACAGTGAGATAAAAGGCTTAGCCGAAAGCCTGCCACCACCCTTACCCGGGGGGGTCACAAAGCTCTTGTAGGATCAAGGATCCCCTAAAAAGATGTCCAGATATCCTAAGCGTCTCCAACCAGAAGCCTTCACAAACACCGGACGATGATCAGATTCGATCAGATATCCAAAAGCAGTCTTGGTCTGGCAGTCAAGAGTCTCAGGACAGGACACCACACCACACGGCAACTCTTCCTCAAAAAAGGAACATCCGCTCTGCTACCGTAAGATGATTTATGTAACCTGTTGTTTAATTTCAAAACTTTTGTAAGTATTTTGATGGACCTTATAAATAAAATGGTGTCAAAGGTATTGCACGCTCTATTTTTTGTGATTTTAGTTGACCCTCCTGCACTGCTTACTAGAACCTTCTTCCAGAACCAGGCGGAACCCAACCCCATCAGGCTTAGGGAAAATCTGCAGATCCTAGAAAAGGTAAATAAGAGCTGAATCGGTCTACAGCCTAGCCTAGGGACACAACTGCATAGGGCTGGGACCCTACACACATAAGATGTTTGAGAAGAACAAACGCTAAAGTTCATGGTATATCTGGAGGCTAAAGATGAGATAAGGGAAGAAGATAGAGAAACAAGCCAAACTGTTGAATTGTATGTAATATACTGTACATTGTCCATAATCTGAGGCGGTTTCTCAGTATAAAACTCATGTTTATATCAGAATGCTAAAGCGGGCATTTCTGAAAGCAATTAAGTAGCTGCGGGTCCTTTTTACCCCTTGTGCAGAGCTGGATTGAGGTTTTGACAGTCAGAAAGCATTGTGGAAGCTCAGGATTCAACCTTTGCTGCGGGAATAGAAGAAAATGTGATTGTATTATAAAAATAGCTGAACAAACAGCGTGTCTCAGATATCAAGGTCAGGCTAAGTGCCCTCTACCCAGCAGAAGGTGGGATGTACACATGATGGCTCTCAAGGGACCTACACACATGAGAACACAAGATAGAATTGACACGCAAGGAATTTATACACGTGTATAGGCCAATGGGTGTAAAAACGTGGCTTTCAAAAAAAGTAACATTTTAGTTACTCTTGCATCTTTTCCAAGGCCTGACTAAAAATAAAATAACGGTTCTGTCCATATGGCACATCTTCATAGAAGTATTTACATCTTTTCCTAGAAGTGAAACACAAAATGCAAAGTGTGTATACCTTTCCCGGTTTATGTCCTCTATTGATTAAAAGTGATGGGTCTAAAAAGTTTTAATTCAATAACATGAGGGGGAAATAGGAACAACATATTGGCAAAGGCAAAGTTTACAAGAATTTAAATCCTAACAATGAACTTCTTTCATTTGCCCCTTTTCATCTGTTAAAAAGGTTTTAATTTCCTGAACTAATGCCGCGTACACACGGTCGGACTTTTCGTCTACAAAAGTCCAACGGACGCTGACGGACTAAAGCTGGCTGGTAATCCGATCGTGTGTGGGCTTCTCCGGACTTTCAACTGACTTTTTTAGCCTCAAATCCGACGGACTTTAGATTTGAAACATGCTTCAAATCTTTACGTCGTAAGTACGACGGACCCCGAAATCCGCTCGTCTGTGTGCTAGTCCGACGGACAAAAACCCATGCTAGGGCAGCTATTGGCTACTGGCTATGAACTTCCTTATTTTAGTCCGGTGTACGTCATCACGTACGAATCCGTCGGACTTTTGTGTGGTCGTGTGTAGGCAAGTCCGTTCGTAAGAAAGTCTGCCGCAAGTCCGCCGAAGGTACGTCGGAAGTATGTCGGACAGGCTGTCGGACTTTTGTAGACGAAAAGTCCGACCGTGTGTACGCGGCATAAGAGGTTTAGACTAAAAAAAAAACCAAAAAAACGACTGCAGCCACCACATCTAACGACTTATTTTCAGCAATATATTACATTTTTGTTTTTGGGGTTAGATATCCTTTAAAGCAGGGGTCTCCAAACGTTCTAAACTAAAGTCCAATTTACTGTCCTTCAGACTTCGAGGGGCCAGATTGTGGCCAGTGGGAGTAGAAAATGCCCCGGAGTTACTAAGAATTAACAACACCTTGATAACATGTTTTGTACCACTATTTGTACCTAATAAAAAGTTTGTAAACAAAAAAAAAAAGAATTAACAACACCTTAGGCTTTGTGTATAGCGGGAGTAAAAAAAAAAAGGAGGAACGGTGCCCCATCATTGGTATTAGAGGGAGGAATAGTAACCCATTGTTGGTGTCAAAGGTAGCAATTTTGCCTTTTTGTTGGTGTCAGTGAAAGTAATAGTGCCCCATCATTGGTGTCAGTGGAAGCAATAGTGCCCCATCATTGGTGTCAGTGGAAGCAATAGTGCCCCATCATTGGTGTCAGAGAAGAAGGTATGACCCATCATTGGTATTAGTGGAAGGAATAGTGCCCCATCATTAGTGTCAGTGGAAGGAACAGTGCCCCATGATTGGTGTCAGTGGGAGCAACAGTGCCTTATCATTCGTATTAGGGGGAGGAATAGTGCCCCATCGCTGGTGTCAGTGAAAGTAATAGTGCCCTTTATTTTTGGTGGCAGTGTAAGGAATGGTGCCTCATTTTATTTCTTTTTTGTTTATTACGGGTACTTTTATAGCTCCATCACATATATATATTGTATATTCACATCAGTCTCTGCCCGCAAGGATCTTACAATCTAAGGCTCCTAATGCCGTGTACACATGACCGGACTTTACGGCATACTTGGTTCGGCGGACCGGAGTCCGCCAGACAATTTGATCGTGTGTGGGCTCCAGCGGACTTTTTTTCCCCCAAAAGTTCGACGGGCCTAGAAATGGAACATGTTTCAAATCTTTTCGACGGACTCAAGTCCAGGCGAGAAGTCCGCTCGTCTGTATGCTAGTCTGATGGACAAAAACCGACGCTAGGGCAGCTATTGGCTACTGGCTATGAACTTCCTTGTTTTAGTCCGGTGTACGTCATCACGTACGAATCCGTCGGACTTTGGTTGATCGTGTGTAGGCAAGTCTGTCGTAAAGTCCGTAGGACAAAGTATGCCGTAAAGTCCGGTCCTGTGTACGCGGCATAACTCACATTCATACTGTACATACTCATATCAAGGCCAATTTAGACAGGAGCCAATTAACCTACCAGCCTGTCTTTGGAGTGTGGGAGGAAACTGGAGTACCCAAAGGAAATCCACACAGGTACATGGAGGACATGCAAACTCAAGGCAGGTACCGTGGTTGGGATTTGAACTTATGACCCTAGTGCTGCTACGCGGAAGTGCTAACCACTTATGTAACCACTCATCATTGGTATTAGGGGGATGAATAGTGCCTTATTGCTGGTGTCAGTGAAAGAAATAGTCTCTTATTATAAGGGTCAGCGGTGCCCCATCATTGTGCCCCATCATTGGTGTCAGTTGGAGTAATGGTGCCTCATCATTGGTATTAGGGGGAGGAACAGTACCTCATTGCCAGTGAAAAAATAGTGCCCAATCATTGGTGTCAATGTAAGGAATAGTGTTCCACAGTTTATATCATTGAGAGGAATTATGCCCAATTGTTGGTGTTACTGGAAGCAATAGTGTCCCATCATTGATATCAGTGGAAGGTATATTGCCCCATCGTTGGTGTCAGTGAAAGTAATAGTGCCTCGTTATTGGTGTCAGTGGGAGGAATTATGACCCACTGTTGGTGTCAGTAGAAGGAATGGTGCCTGTATCAGTGTGAGGAATAGTGCCCAAGGGCCAGATAAAGAAAAGCAAAGAGCCCCTTCTGGCCTGTGGACCACAGTTTGCAGACCACTGCTTTAAAGGATACATGCACAGGTACTATAAAATAAACATACAAATTATAAGCTGCTCCCCATACCTAGATGAGTCAATGCTTAGCCTTAGATGGATTTCCACACAGCAAACGCCTTCCAAAAAGTTTGAGAAACATGTAAGCAGACAGCAAAAAGTTTCAGATGTTGCAGAAAGAAGGCATCCCCTGCATGAGCTCAGCCCAGTTGACTTTCCCATCTCATGTGATCCAACCAATTATGAGTCAGCCTCTTACAGCTAAAACATCAGGAGATGCCTTCAACACAACTCTACTGTTTAGTGAGCCATCATCATACAACTAATGGGATCACAAGATGCTTTTATCAATATCATTTTACTCCCTGTATGTGTGGGAAAAGTGGAGGGTGCCTGTAAGTAAATAGGAGATTTGAACTGCTGCCACCTTCATGACACCCCCCAACGCACAGAAAAAAAGAAGGGGAAAGGTGAAAGGTCATATTTTCAAACTTACAGCATTGGCCAACATATAATAAAAGTGCAAGTATCCTTTAACAAAGACCTAAGAGATTTTGATGATGGAAATGTAACAGAAAACATTGATGTCAGTGTGATATTATGACAGTGCCGGGGCCCAGGGACAGGCAGGCCCTCGTAAAGCCCGGCAAAATTCAAGATTCATCAGTTATGCAAAATAACATGACAATCACTTATGAATACCTATCCACAGCGTGGGGACCATCGTCTGTCACAGGCAAGCTGCACTGGCCTTTCAAACTTCTCAGGATAATGGATCATCAATAGCAGGCGTCCCCATGTGGTGGAGAGGGAAGAGCTGAGTTAGGGGAATTGTCTTGCTGATTTAGCATTGTATGGTAAGGTTCGAGGCATTATACTCATCATGAAGCTACTTAACAGCATATTAAGCACTAATTGCAAATGTCACTGTCTCTCAAGGCACGAGCGTGGCTTTCTGCTGCACTGATGCAAAACTTACATTTACAGAAATTAAAAAAAGAGCGCCGATAAGCACAATTTGTGTCTAAAATGGCCACATGGCATAAATTCGGTTCCATCCTAACAAACAAAATTTGCAAGGCACAACCTTACTTCTTTTTATAAATCTTTGGGTATAGAGTCTATACCCAAAGATTTATAAAAAGAAACTGGGATCAGGGTGGAAGAAAGGACATCCAGATGTCATCTGGATGTCCTTTCTTCCACCCTGGTCCCAATTTCCCAGTTTCATGCCCAGATATTTTCTTGTTGCTCTCCGGAATGCCCTTCCACATGCCATCAGTCATTCAACAACCCTCCAATTCTTTAAATGTTCTGAAATATATAACAATATGCAATAAAACAGTGAATTAGATAGTCCATAAAACTCAATGTGGATGTAATTAGTCCATGTGCCAACAACAAAGGAAGTATGCAATAAAATGAAGGTATTTCTACTTCTTCGCAGAGTAATATTGTATCCCACCAGATACTAAGCCATGTGAGATGTTAGGGAAATACCCCATACACACGTGGCCTCCACCGTAAGAAAGCCTCTTACCAGATGGTTGTGATCTCTAATTACAGAGATCAAGCACCCCTCCTGGTGTCTCTAGGTTGGGTTGGATATGGTCCAATAAATTCGGACATACACTATATTACCAAAAGTATTGGGACGCATGCCTTTACACGCACATAAACTTTAATAGCATCCCAGCCTTAGTCCGTAGGGTTCAATATTGAGTTGGCCCACCCTTAGCAGCTATAACAGCTTCAACTCTTCTGGGAAGGCCGTCCACAAGGTTTAGGAGTGTGTCTATGGGAATGTTTGACCATTCTTCCAGAAGCACATTTGTGAGGTCAGGCACTGATGTTGGATGAGAAGGCCTGGCTCGCAGTCTCCACATATATACACACAATTATTGGTACGTTTCTTGTTACAATACAAAAAATATAGTGCTGAAAAATATATCAATATGCAATCAAACAGTGAACTAAATAGTCCATAAACCTCAATATGGATGTAATTAGTCCATGTGCCAACAGCAAAGGAAGTATGCAGTGAAATTAAGGTATTTCTACTTCTTCGCAGAGTAATATTGTATCCCACCAGATACTAAGCCATATGAGATGTTAGGGAAATACTACATACACACGTGCCCTCCACTGTAAGATAGCCTCTTACCAGATGGTCATGATCTCTAATTACAGAGATCAAGCACATATAAGAAGCAAAAGACCCCTCCTGGTGTCTCTAGGTTGGGTTGGATATGGTCCAATAGATTTGAACATACACTATATTACCAAGAGTTGTTTATAGGTGTTCTGTTGGGTTGAGGTCAGAACTCTGTGCAGGCCAGTCAAGTTTCTCCACCCCAAACTCGCTCATCCATGTCTTTATGGACCTTGCTTTGTGCACTGGTGCACATTCATGTTGGAACAGGAAGGGGCCATCCCCAAACTGTTCCCACAAAGTTTGGAGCATGAAATTGTCCAAAAAGTCTTCTTGGTATGCTGACACTTTTTAGCGAGTTTGGGGTGGAGGAACTTGGCTGGCCTGCACAGAGTCCTGAACTCAACCCAATAAAACACCTTTGGTGTGTATTAGAGCGGTGACTGCGAGCCAGGTCTTCTCAATCAACATCAGTGCCCGACCTCACAAATGCGCTTCTGGAAGAATGGTGAAACATTCCCATAGACACATTCCTAAACCTTGTGGACAGCCTTCCCAAAAGAGTTGAAGCTGTGCGTGTAAAGGCAGGTGTCCCAATACTTTTGGTAATATAGTGTATGATAACTACCAATGCAGTGGGTATAACCACGGATCAATTAGCCGCCATAGAGGGAAAGGAATACAGGCCTCACACACCAAGAATACTGCTATTACACGTTCCCCGACGATGCGTTCTGATGCGGAACACGTCGCGCCACTAACTTGTGACACTATCACACCTACCAATGCTGGCTATTAGAGAGGCTTCATGCTATTTAATTGCTTATGATTCTCCTGAACAATGTGAGTACTTTGTGGTACTTTTAACAATAAAAGTGTACTAGCTGTATTCACCTTATGTGCGGCCTGTATTCCTTTCCTCTATGGCGGCTATTTGAGTCTGATCCGTGATTGTGGCCACTGCATTGGTGATTATCATATGTTGGAATCCATTGGACCGTACTTACCCAACCCAACCTAGAGACACGAGGAGGGGTCTATTGCTTCTTATGTGTGCTTGATCTCGGTAATTGGGGATCATAAACATCTGGTAATAGGCTTCATTAAGGTGAAGGACACGTATGGGGTATTTCCCTAACATCTCACGTGGCTTAGTACCTGGTGGGATACAATATTACTCTGAGAAGAAGTAGAAATACCTTCATTTCACTGCATACTTCCTTTGCTGTTGGCACATGGACTAATTACATCCATATTGAGTTTTATGGACTATTTAATTCACTGTTTGATTGCATATTGATATATTTTTCAGCAGTATATTTTTTGTATTGTAACAAGAAACGCACCATTAATTGGGTGTATATATGTTTTCACATCACATTTGGCATTCAAGTGATATATAGGTGCAGCTCTTGGGTAACTCATTACACTCCAGCACAAAATCACATTTGGATTTTATAAGTCTTTAAATGTACCCTCAAAACCCAGATAACCTTGACCATCTCTGTCCCACCACTGGGTCTTCCTACACTCCAACTGCTTGTAGTTAGGTGCAGCGTGGTGTGGCGGCAATAAGTCACACAGTCAGGTGTAGTATAAAACTTGTATTGAAGAAATGCAGCAACAGTTCACAACAAACCCATTTTGCAGACTGCCGAACCAGGTGCACTCACGGTTTCCAGCAACCTGACAAGAGCCAATTTCAGCCGGACTGATAGCGTCTGTTAAGAGGGGCAGAATGCGGCCTGGCCATCTCGTGACCAATCGGGAAGGTATCCAGAAGATTTGTGACCCTACGCTTTCCCTCCTCATCTGGAACCTTTACCCATCACTAGTGCTATCCCTAGCAAAAGCAGGCCAAACCCAGGAGCCAGAGCTTTAAATAGGCTCTGCCTGACCCAAGGTGGCTGCCAAAGTTCATATGGGGCGACAGCATCTGACCAGATTACTTCCCCAGTAACCTTGGGAAACCATAGAGGAACCCTTTCCCTCATGACTTCCTCTCCAGCTGCAGAACCGCTATGGTTGAGCGCCACATGGAGTAAAGGAAACAGACTGCACCTGCCTACATGCCACTAATCTCTGTCATCTCCTAATCTGTTATTGTTAAAGTGCATGTCCATTACCTAAATTTACCCACACCAAACTTTCCTTTCCCCCTCTAGAGCACATCCTCTGCTGAAGCAGAGCCAGAGCTTTCCAATCAGTAGGGAACATGAGCTTTGCTGATTGCACAGTTATAGGTCTGACTCATTATGGGGCATGTTGGACTACTATAATGAGACCACTGCTGCTTGGAATAGGCTTTTTTTACTCAGGTTGTGGTTTCTTTAGAAAGAAAAATTACATTAAACATTTTTTGTTTTGATGAAAATAGAGAAAACGCCACTCTCCCAACCAGCCATCATAACCCGTGTATGAGGATTGGCTTCAGCCTACATGTTTGCCATGATACATTTCACCCTGCCCACCAGGGTTTAATCATAGGGTGGGAGCCTGGAGCAGGATATGGATGTTTTATGCATCATCAGTCGCTTAAAGATTGAATGTGCAGCAAAGGCAAGACAGGTGAAGAGTAATGTAATGAGAGCACCATGATATTGTAAGTGAAGGCAGTGAAAACCAAATTGAGTAAAAAAAAAAAATAGAAATACAAATAAAGATGAAGTGAAAAGTAGAAGTAAAAATAAAGATAATAAAAAAGAATTAAAGAGAAAATGACGATCTAAAAATGTGTAGGAAAAAAAGAAAAAATAGAATAAAAAATAGAATGTTGAAAAAATAAAATAACTAAATAAAAAATAATAATATAGATAGTAAAAGAAAAAAAAAACATTGAAAAGTGAAAATAAAAAATAGTCAAAAAAATAGTAATCAAGAGGAAAGAAATTAGAAGTAGTGATGGTAAAAAATTTAAAACATAAATAATTAATCTGAACAGTGAATAGTGTATGTGAGAGATGCTTTAATTTAACAAAAAAAGTATTTAATGTGTGGATTTAAATGAATTAAAAACACAAAAAAAAACTCTCAGGGAAGAATTGCCGGAGATGACAGGAGCTTGTTAGACTATTTGTAAAAGTGTAAAAAGTAAACAGTACTAGGATGTAAGAGAACAGGAGGAAGGGGGGGGGGGGGGGGGCGGCAGAATGGGTGGGAAAAATGAAAAGGGGGGGGGGGGGGGAGAAGGAAAAAAGGGAGGAGAAGAGAAACGAACAAGAAAGGGAAATAAGGGGAAGAAGGGGAAGAAGGGGGAGGGGAAATGGGGAAAAGGAAAGCAGGATAAAATAATGCATCTATAATATATATTTTTTCTGATTAAAACTGAGGGTTCTATTGGGCTTTAACATTTCCCCTCACCTCCTTCCTGTCCTAGCGATACAGGACATTTTGGCTGAAGACCCACTTTAAAGATGACATCAACAGGTGCACAGGGTTGTTTCCTGTTCTGCGATTGCCTGTGCTGTGCAGAAATTAATAATTTTATTATGATTTTCAGCAATGCCTTGGTCTACAGGACCAGCATGGTTAAAGAAAAGTGTTGCCAACTTACTTGCATCATGCCATCTGTTCAGCACCGGGCACCTCTCAGCCCTGCAGTTCAGGGCAACCTCTAGCCTTCAAGTACAATTTAAGATCAGTTTCCTGATTAACAGTGAGCTCAACCAATTACGAGGCAAGATGTTTATTTGACCGTTAATTTAAAGCTGCAAAGGGTGGGGGGTTGAAAGATAGAATAACAGTTCATTTTATATAAGTAATAACAGAATAGTAATATAATAGCTAGAAGTTGAATTAGAAAAGGTTGTTTCAATTCAGTGTGTTGGTCATAGCAGGATTGAACACCCGTCTCACTATTTTGAGTCGTAAGCTCCACCCCTAATACTAAGCCCCACCCACCTACAAACCCTGCTAATTCTGGACTTATGGACACTCATGTCACACACATTAAAGTGATACCCCAACCAGAGTCAAGTCAAAGTCAGGAAGGGAAAGGGAAGTTTATTGAGTTTTCATTGCTATTGTTGTCCCATTGGAGATATATCCTCACTTCCTGTCCTTCCTGTTGGAGATTTCCTCATTACAGGATGTGAGGCACAATCTCTCCAAAAGGGTCACAGACAGCAGTAAAAACCCAACAGAGGTGGAGAGGAGCTAGCACTCCAGTTCCATGACCTTCCTCTTATTTCCGCTTCTGTGATATGGGAATCTGGAAGATGGGATGACACAGAGAGCAATAAAATCTGAAGTTCTGGCTCCTACTGTAAATGTGTTCTATAGAAAGCCTCAGCTTGTACACATGTCTGTGGAAGCAGGTATCAGCTGGATGGAGTTCATCCATACTTCATCCATACCTAGCGCAGATCAAGCATCAACCAGAACATTCTTACTCCAATTAGGGATAATCTCCTTGATTTAGTCATATAAAACTAAAAAAAAAAATGATAAATGCTCCAGCCCTTTCTTTCTTTATCTAGAACTAGAGAAACCTATTTGGCTGGAGTTGGGTTTAAAAATGTCTGATTTTGCCATTGGGTAACTTTGTGCCCAACCCTTGGCCTCAGGCAACACTTCATGTCCAACCCTGGACCTTGGGCAACTCTTCATGCCCAACCCTGGACCTTGGCCAACTGTTTATGCCCAATCCTTGGCCTCAGGCAACTCTTTAAGCTAAACCCTGGGCCTAAAGGGCAACTCTTCATGCTTAGACCCTGACCTTGGGCAAATCTTCATGCACAACCCAGGGCCTTGGGCAACTCTTCATGTCCAATCCTAGGCCTTGGGCAACTCTTTAAACTAAACCCTAGGCCTAAAGGGAAACTCTTCATGTCCAGACCCGGACCTTGGGCAACTCTTCATGTCCAGCCTTGGGCAACTCTTTATGCCCAACCCTTGGCCTCAAGCAACTCTTCAAGCTAAACTCTTGGCCTCAATGGAAACTCTTCATGCCCAACCCTGTATATCAGAAGAAACTGTGGTCTGTCTGCCCAGTTGACCTTACCAACTAAACTAAAAACAAAAAAGCAAAACATTTTCAGATCAACGTTATCAAAATTCCCCCAAAAAACCCCAAATTGTTGCAAACAAAGGGAGGGCAGGCAGGATATGTTCGGTTAGCTTAGTGAAATAATGCCATCCAATAAACTCATAGTAGTCTCCATCATCTCTTTACGAGGTTTCCTGCACATGGCATCTGATTCCCTTACTCCTAGCCCTGTCATACCCCTCTCCTCGTATTCTTTCTGCTATAGGACTTACACAACGAGTTGATGTTTCCTCGATAACCAAGCAGTTCATCACCCAGAATCCTCTATGCTTTCCCAGCTTCCGTTCTGCTATGACCAACTGTTTCAAGTGCATTCCGTGAAAGTGGTTATCACCTATGCAACAAAAGGTTATTCATCAAACAAAGTTATTATCTCACCAGTGTGATAGTATCACTCGATGCCGTGTTACTGGAAGGCCTGATTTATAGAGGAACAATGTATTTTAGACACTGATGGATCCACCCCCGCAGAATAACACAGCGGGAGCTGATGGTATCTCCCGGGAGAAACTATTGTGCATAGGCCATGTTATTTACAATGGAGAGATGTAAATTGCAGGCAACAATCTTTTCAGCGAGTTGTTCGACCGTCTTCCTGTCATAACTAGTCAAGGGATGAGATGTGCGCTTTATGTTATTTTAGTTTTCCATATTGGTGTTCTGGAGTATAATATTGACTTTCTAATACATAAGGAATTCACATATAAGGTTTTTTTTCAACAAATGTCAAAAACAACAGGACTTAGCCTTTACCTAAGGCTCAACTTCAGTCACAGTTTTATTTTTGTCTTGGATAAAGTGGGGAAGGTTTAAAACTTCTGTCAAGTTTTCATCACAGTGTGTGTCCTCATTAGAAGTACATGCTTCACTTCCTGTTCCAGTGACACCCTGTGCATCAGGGCACTGAGAAGAAAAAGTAGAGGGAAATGCCCCCGACATGGACACAGCCAGCACTGAAAACCTAACAATTTTTCCAATCATTTGCTACTGTAGATGGCTGGAGTTGGGCATTAAGAAAAGAAAGCTAAGACCATTAAATCACTTATGCATGCCCATGTGGGCAACTGCAAACCTAAGATCACTGATTTCTAACATAACTACAACCCAAATATACAACCAATAATCTATCTAGCATAAAGCTGTTAGCTTATTAGCTTTCCTCAGTGAAAGGGCTTGGGGAGCCAAAAAATAAGTAAAAAGCCTTTCTGTACTTTTTTTACATTTCCTATCGCCTACAACCTAGAAAGCCATGCATTCAATTTATTGAAATATTGAGAGCAAAAAGGAAACAGCTGAATTTATGTTGAATATGCAACAATATATTGTACTACTCTTTATAAACCAGAATTCTGTGAAACTCTAGGGTTCCTTCAAAAGTTGGGTGAAATTCATTAAGCAGTGAGTAATGGTGGACTGACCTCCCACCTGAATTTGGTTGCATAGGTCCTAAACCAGTGTCAGAAGATCTATTACTGTAGAATTAGTAGAACCTCTCATCTCTAAGGTAAGTAACCACTCATACCAATAACCTTTCTTACTAAGTGTAAGCGGGGTGTTCTTTCCACTGATCTTCGTCAATGTTAGGGACATTCTTTCCACTGACCACCAGTGTAAGGGACAATCTTGCCAGCAACCACACACACATAGAAAGGAAAGACTTCAAAATGACCATCAATTTAATGAGGCATTCTTCCCATTGATCATCAGTGGTAGGAATAATCTTTTCAATGACCACCACTAAGGAACATTCTTTGCACTGATCACCAACTTAATGGGGCATTCTTCTCACTGACTATCAGTGTTCGGGACAATCTTTCCACTGACCACCAGTATAAGGGACAGGCTTTCCCAATAACCACCACTATAGGGAACATTCTTCGCACTGACCACCAATTTAATAAGGCATTCTTCCCAATGATCATTAATGTTAAGGACAATCTTTCCACTGACCACCAGTATAAGGGACAGTCTTCCCACTGATCACCAATATAAGGAACTTTCATCGCACTGACCACCAATTTATGTGACATTCTTCCCAATGATCATTAATGTTAAGGACAATCTTTCCACTGACTACCAGTATAAGGGACAGTCTTTCCAATAACCACCAATATAAGGAACTTTCATCGCACTGACTACCAATTTAATGGGGCATTCTTCCCACTGATCAATGATGTTAGGGACAATCTAACCAAAACAACCAATAACCACCACTATAAGGAACATTTTTCACTCTGACCATCAATTTAATGGGTCATTCTTTCCACTAACCATCAATGTAATAGGATCTTTCTTGCACCTGACCACCAGTGTAACAGGTTGTTCTTCCTCCTGACCACAAAAATAGGGGTGTACTTCTCTTCTGACCACCAATGGTCACCAACCTGGTCATATCATTGTTCAACTATCCCACTGATCACCACCTTACCATTCCTGCTATCACCCCTGCACAATCCCCTCACCTATCACTGTTCCACAATTTCCCATATAACAACTCCACAATCTCATCTATTACAGCTTTACAATCCTTTCTCACAATAATCTGTTTTTTTTTTAGGGTAAAAAAAGTTGTATTTTCTACCCGATCAATAACTAAGTAGTAAAGTAGGGATAGGTATGATATCCCAGCTCCCATTATTCTACTCTAACAAATGAGGGACAAATGCTGTAGATTTAAACAAGCATTGAACTATTCAAAGAATCATGAATTCTTCTGACCCACCAGCCTTCATATTTCACACGGTATGTTGATCTGAATTATTCAACAAACTACATGAAACCAGACTAATTCTAATTTGTGCGTTAGGGAGTTTAATGGCATAATGCTTCCAGGCTTCCGTATGCAAAGTGTGACTGTTTTTTTTTTTCCTCTCGTACTTAGGAAACATTTTTTGCAAGTATTTCCTCAGGCTAATAAACAGGCAAAACATCTAAACATTACTAAGTAAGCTGTTTAAATAATGGAAGTGCCAGTCAGACTTTGGATAAGGACAAGGCGTGATATGAAAAACCTTGTTTGGTGTTTCTGGCAAGTTGTCCAATATCAGTTTTGAGTTCGGTACTCATTCCACTCCCTTCCGAGCACACATGTAAATCTATCTATAAAAAAAAATATGTACAAGTGTAGGAGAAAATGTAATACAGTATTACCATTATACTCAAGAGCAGATTTTTGTTGTTGATGTTTTAAAGGAGTATAATGTGGTTTGTATGTTTATTTTTTCTCTTTATATATTATGGGAAACATTAAAAATTAACATATTAGGAAAGAAAAACATTATATACTGAAAACAAATCAAAAAATATATATATATATTGGGAAGCCTGCCTTTACACGCACATGAACTTTAATGGCATCCCAGTCTTAGTCCGTAGGGTTCAATATTGAGTTGGCCCACCCTTTGCAGCTATAACAGCTTCAACTCTTCCGGGAAGACCGTCCACAAGGTCTAGGAGTGTGTCTATGGGAATGTTTGAACATTCTTCCAGAAGTGCATTTGTGAGGTCAGGCACCGATGTTGATTGAGAAGGCCTGGCTCGCAGTCTCCGCTCTAATTAATCCCAATGGTGTTCTATCGGGTTGAGGTCAGAACTCTGTGCTGGCCAGTTAAGTTCTTCCACCACAAACTCGCTCATCCATGTCATTATGGACTTTGCTTTGTGCACTGGTCCATATCATTTTTTGGAAGAGGGATTATGGTTTGGTGTTGTCTTCCAGGGGTTGGGCTTGGCCCCTTAGTTCCAGTGAAGGGAACTCTTAACCTCCCTGGCGGTAATCCCGAGTGTGGCTTGGGGTGAATTTTCATTACCAAAAGCGGTAACCATGAGCCACACTCGGGATTGCATCACAGGATCCAGGCAAAGTTACTTATCTTGTACCCAGGATCCTTCGATGTCTCCCCGCTGTGTGTGCGAGCTGTGTCCTCCGCTCGATTCATCACAGTGCCGTGCTCCGTTCCCTGTGAGCGTCACGACGCAGGGGGATCGGAGCCCAACGCCAAATTCAAACAGTCAAAACACAAAACACAAACAGTACAGTGTAATCTTACAGATTACATTACTGTATCAAATTATTTCACTTCCCTTTTGTCCCTAATGCTTTGTCCAGTGCCCTGCATGCAGTTTTTATATTATAAATACTGTTCCTTCTGCCTGTAAACTTGAGAATGTCCATAGCAACCAAAAAGTGTCCCCTTACGTCAAAAGTGGTTTTGAGCCAGCTAGAAAACAGCGATAATAAATTAGAATCACTTGCAGAAAGAAGTGATAGTGATTTGTGGGTAAATCAGTCATCAAACGCTGAATGTAACGACAGCGACAATTCTGCAACTGAGCAAATTTCAGTGTTTTTGATTTGATTACATTATTGAATACATTTTATTATTATATTATTATTTGTTATAATTATTTAGAGTTATTTATTATATTATAATTTATGATTTTGTGTTTCAAACTTTATCATACCTGGGCTGTCTACTAGACTTGTTTGGACAGATTTAAGCGTGTTATTACTAAGAATTACAGGTCTACAATATAAAACGCCAAATTTCTATGCAAAATAATGTACGGCTTTCAGCATAAAAAATCTGACATAATCCCACCGCCAGGGAGGTTAAGGCGTCAGCATACCAAGACATTTTGGACAATTTCATGCCCCCAACTTTGTGGGAACAGTTTGGGGATGGTCCCTTTCTGTTCCAACATGACTGCGCACCATATATATGCAGAATAATACATATGGACTCTCTTTAGCAATGACATTTTTGTTATTGAATAAGTGTTGTTGCTAGTGCTAGGCTTTCTAATTAAAATGCCTAACATGGTTTTTGATGCGCCATGTATTCAATGTTTAAATGCAAAATAAGAATAGTGTAGACGTTGTTGAAAAATATTATGAAATGCCAGTTTATAAACTGTTTAGCATTAAAAGAAGATGACTAATAAACAATATATATCACCCCCCTAATATCCTTCCAGTGAGATAGGATTTACTATAGGTTTCTGAGCTTCACACATGATTATAGCTCTTTGCCCCGGCTTATGCAATAAGACTCTAGCGTTATGGTATCTAGATAGGATCAGCTCCGCTCTTTATTCTGTGCGTGTTTCCGTTTTAGCACAATGCAGAGGCAATTCCTCTGTTGTTTTCAAAGGAAGCTCCAAACTCTATAGGCTTCTGTTAAAACAACATTGTGCAATTCTTTAGATTCGAGCTTGTCCACTTGTACAGGTTGTGCAGTGCCTGTGGGATGTGGAACAATAAGACTGGTTGAGACCATTAAATCTCTTTTGTGATTTTCCATTTTCCATTAGGTCAGCGTAGATTTGTTTCTGATGTGCTAACACTGGGCTAGAGAGGTGACTTTAGCGAGACAGAGCATGCACAAAACTGTGACTGATTACACTGACAAACTTATGCTGCTCTATTATCATGGGAAAGAATGGAATATATGTTTGCTGCCCACTCTTTATACATGAAACGGAGATGAAGGCACATTATCCGATACACTCTGCAATAGGAAAAAAAACAGCGTGGAAAGCAAGGTGCGGGAGCACGTGTCTATTCATGCTATTCACAGCACAGCAGTAAATCAGCCTTGTGTAAACCTGAAGCAGTAGCCTAGTCCTTGCCATGTGCTGGCTGCAAGTGGTAAATACAAACTCTTTATATTCAATATTTCATATGGAGACTTTTCCCCTATGGGGATTAATGCACCAGTTATATCGTGCTCTGGGGAGTAATGTTGCGCATTAAAATGCATTGCGTTAACGCAGTCCATTCCAATGAAAAGGTTGCCAACACATCAGAATGGACACAAATCTGCACCTTTTTTCTCACATGGTGCACCAAATACATGGCTCTGGGGGTTATTTACGAAAGGCAACTCCACTTTGCACTACAAGTGCAAATTACAAGTGCAAAGTGCACTTGAAATTGCACTAAAAGTGCACTTGGAAGTGCAGTCGCTGTAGATCTGAGGGGGACATGCAAGGAAAATAAAAAAACAGAATTTTAGCTTGCACATGATTGGATGATAAAATCAGCAGAGCTTCCCCTCATTTCAGATCTACCCATCAGATTTACAGCGACTGCACTTCCAAGTGCACTTTCAGTGCAATTTCAAGTGCACTTTGCACTTGTAGTTTGCACTTGTAGTGCAAAGGGAATTTGCCTTTCGTAAATAACCCCCAATGTGTGCTTTAGTATACTGCAACACATGTGCATCAGAGATGTGTTACAGTACCACTGAAAAGCAATGGCACTGCAATAAACTAAGTTGCAATATCGCAAAACACTGCAACTGAGAGGTTGACCTGTACTCAATCTCCCGATAATATTGGTCTATGCAAATACAAATAGTTTAGGAGGCCATCAAATACCTTTCTTGAAAGAGCCAGTGTTCTAAACTCCTCCCGGTAGTCAGTCAAGCCATCTACAGTGTCAATGCACTGGTCACGTGGCTTCTGCCTAATATTATTATTATTATACAGGATTTATATAGCGCTAACAGTTTGCGCAGCGCTTTACAACATCACAGAAGACAGTACAATTACAATACAATTCAATACAGGAGGAACAAGAGGGCCCTGCTCGTTAGAGCTTACAATCTAGAAGGGAGGGTCAAGTGGAACAAAGGGTAGTAGCTGTGGGGGATGATCAGATGGACAAAATGAAAATATAGTTGTTAGGTGTGGGTAGGATAGGCTTCTCTGAAGAGAAGGGTTTTCAGGGATCATCTAAAAGCTAATAGAATAGGAGATAAACAGACAGATTGGGGTAAGGAGTTCCTTAGGCTTGGAGAGGCTCTGGAAAAGTCCTGGAGACGAGCATGGGAGGAGGTGATGAGAAAGCTAGAGAGCAAGAGGTCTTGCAAAGACCGAAGAGAATGATTAGGTTGGTATTTTGAGACTAATAGGCCTGGGAGATTGATGGATTTATATTAGGCTGCTGATATAGTTTTTTTTTACATTGGTGTCATAGTGCAGTTTTTCTCAACCAGGGTGTCTTGAGCAGTGGGGCCCAATTTGCCCCGGATCAGCGCCATAACAACCAGTGACGATCTAGGGCTGGGATGCATGGCATCTTTTGTTGCTATAGTCATGGCAGCTGACTTGCTTGCAACCATGGCAATGCATGACTGATCCAGGGCAGGCATCCATCACACAGGACCACCTCCAGCATTCAAGAAAAGAAAAAAGTCCCCCTCCACAAGACCACCTGCATCTTCCGCCCTCTACCACGCTGGAGCGAAAAGGTACAGTAGGTAGTAGACTGTGTTATTTGGGAGATCTGAGATTGGGGCTAGTGTCACTGGAGGCTCTGTGATGGGGGCTCTGATGTGAAGGTAGGCTTCTGATGTGATTTCAGACATCTAATATGATGGGGGGGGGGGGGGGGCGGCTCTGATGTGATGGTGGACCTTTGATGTTGGGGGGACCTCTGATGGGATGAGGGAATCTCTGATGTAATGAGGTGACCTCTGATGAGATGAGGGAACCTCTGATGTGATGGGGGACCTCTGCTGGGATGAGGGAAGGGACCTCTAAAGGGATGAGGGGACTTCTGATGTGATTGGGGGGACTTCTGATGTGACTGGGGGGACCTCTGGTGTGATGAGGGAACCTCTGATGTGTTGGAGGAGGCCTCTGATGTGAAGGGGACTTCTGATGTGATTAGGGGTCCTCTGAGGTATTAGGGGACCTCTGATGAGATGAGGGGACCTCTGATGTGATGGTGGAACTCTGATGGGATGAGCGGACCTCTGATGTGATGCAAAACTATGATGTGATGAGGGAACCTCTGATGGGATGAGGGGACCTCTGCTGGAATAGAAGACCTCTGATGTGATGGGGAACTCTGATGTGATGAGGGAACCTCTGAAGTGATAGGGGAAGCCTCTGATGTGAAGGGGACTTCTAATGTGATGGGGACCTCTGATGTGAAGGGGATCTCTAATGTGATGGGGGACCTCTGATGTGATAGGGGAACTCTAATGTAATGGGGAACCGCTGATGTGATGGGGGACCTCTGCTGGGATGGGGGGGGGGCTCTAAAGGGATGAGGGAACTTCTGATGTCATTGGGGGGACTTCTGATGTGATTGGGGGACCTCTGATAGGATGAGGGGACCTCTGATGTGTTGGAGGAGGCCTCTGATGTGTTGGAGGAGGCCTCTGATGTGAAGGGGACTTCTGATGTGATTAGGGGACCTCTGATGGGATGAGGGGACCTCTGATGTGAAGGGACTTATGATGTAATTAGGGGACCTCTGAGGTGATGGGGGAATTCTAATGAGATGAGCGGACCTCTGTTGTGATGGGAACTCTGATGTGATGAGGGAACCTCTGATGGGATGAGGGGACCTCTGATGGAATAGAAGTACAAGAAAAACAGAGATGGAAGGTGCGCACACCTAATGCATTACCAAAGATAATTTAATAATAAGAAATTTTTGTATAAAAGTGGATACTCACAAAATGCAACTGACAAAAGGCCATAAACACAGTGCATGGACATGCACAGAATACTGAGCAAAGCTGTACCCCATGTTCTGTGCATGTCCATGCACTGTGTTTATGGCATTTCGTCAGTTTCATTTTGTGAGTACCCACTTTTATACAAAAATTTCTTATTATTAAATTATCTTTGGTAATGCATTAGGTTTGCACGCTTTCCATTTCTGTTTTTCTTGTAGTTCCTTTTGGATTACCCCATCTAAGGAAGGCAGCATCCACCTAGTTTTGGGATACCATATATACCTTTCACACCACATTTTTTTTCTGACATCTGTTACTCCACACCTTGGAAAACCAATTAGCGCTGGAAGTGACTGTGTTTTTTGTATCTCTACTGGAATAGAAGACCTGTTGTGATGGGGAACTCTGATGTGATGAGGGAACCTCTGATGTGATAGGGGAGGCCTCTGATGTGAAGGGAACCTCTAGAGTGATTGGGGACCTCTGATGTGATGGGGGACCTCTAGAGTGAGAGGGGACCTCTAATGTGATGGGGGACTCCTGATGTGATGGAGGACCTCTGATGTGATGGAGGACCTCTAATGTGATGGGGGACCTCTAGAGTGATAGGGGACCTCTAATGTGATGGGGGACCTCTGATGTGATGGGGGAACCTCTGATGTGATAGGGAACCTCTGATATAATGGGGAACCTCTGATATAATGCGGGACCTCTGCTGGAATAGAGGGCCTCTAAAAGGATGAGGGGACCTCTGATGTGAAGGAAGGCTTCTTATGTAAAGTTAATTTCATTAAGGTGGTTGTGTGCCTCATCCCAGGCTCAGGTTTTCCATTTAACATATACGGTTTTAAAAATTTGGACTGAGGTGCCTCAATATGTTGCATAATTTTAAAGGGTGCTGTGACTAAAAAAAGTTTGAGAAATGCTATTGTGTATAACAAAAGCTTCAGATTCACCTCAAGCCAAGAAAAACTGTCGAAGGGTTAAGGAGATTTTGCTGTATTTGCCATCTATATTACTTTAGACCTGTACAGTTTCAAGAGAAAAAAAGAGCCATGTGACTACCCTACAGGTGGATAAAGATTGCGAACCAACATAGCTGCCAATACTGCATCCTCTTCCACTCCCTGGTTCAACGTAATTCCATGATTTACCTGCAGGTGGAGAAATCTGGTGACCGGGAAGAGTTAACTAACTACATCTTGTAGGAATGAAACGTCGGCATAAATCATATTTAAATACGGACTGGCTTTGCCACATACTGAATATGACCGATCTAATTAGAATAAAGTAAACATTAGGACATCCGTCAGCAAAGTCCTATTTGATCATTTACATTTCTGAGATAAATTGTTTAAACAGCATTTCATTTACTGGAATGGAATTACTGCGAGTCTAAAATAGCTGGAAATCAGTGGTAATCTGGGAAAAATAAACGGATAAAACGGCGATTTAAAGGGAAATGTTTTAAGAGTAATAGAGTCAAATGATCATTTTCTTAAGTGAATAGAAGATCAGTTTTCTTTTTTAGCAGCTTTATTGCCAAAATAACAAAAGTAGTGATTAGGGGATTTTTCTTTTTTTTTTTTTGTTAAAAATAAAAGCAGCCAATATATAAACGTTAGGGTGGATTTACTAAAGGCACATAGACTGTATGCTTTGCAAGTGCTGTTGCTCCAGAGCTTAGTAAATGAGGTAAAGTTTCACTCTATGAAGAATACCCAATCACATGTGTAGCGGTCTCCTCGACTTCCAAGGGCCTGATGGTGACCCCCAGAGCCAGGAAGAACTGACAATCCTCATGTAGATCTTCCAGCTTAACTCACAGTATCCCACTGTAGATCCTTAAGCTCAGCTCGCCATCTCTCACTAGACTTCTTGGACTCTCAGCTACCTGCTGGATCCCTAAAACTTCACCCACAGCTAACCGCTGTACTTATCTTCAAGTTTCACTTACAGCTACTCGCCGTATTCCTTCAAGCTTTACTCACAGCTACCCACCGTCTTCTTGGATGAGTCTCCACTGAAACTTTCCCACTTACTTCACCGTCCCCGGCTCGTGAAGCAGCTGCTCTGGTACTCCTTCAGAACTTCATCCCTTCCAGAACTTGCCTCTGGTAACAGAAGTGGTCACCCCTTGGTGGCAACTGCTTCTCCTTTACCTCTGGCAGGATCAGGCTCCCCTTGGGCTGAGCTTCTAACACATGCGGTTTCGCCCCAGGCTTCGGATTTAACCTTTGCTGCTCCTCCTTTGCAGTAACTTGATTTACTGGATAGGCCTCACTTAGACCTAGCAGCCAGTAGGACTCCTTAATAGGCCTCGGGCTTCGGGCCTAGCAACCAGGAGCCGTTTAATACACCTCCACCCAGGCTGCAGCCCCGGGCGGGAAGAACCCCGATCACCTGACTCCTCCCAAATAAATATCTCAGCATGCACAGCGACCAAAGAAACTCCTGCTGATTGGCTGAGCCAAATTATTTATCCATCACCTTAATTCACTGTAATTCGTCATCCTAGTGTCAAAGGCAACTATCAGGAAAGGCTACGCTGGTAATATCTATCATTTGGCGTGCAGTACTGAGGTCCACCAGCAGGTGTCTCCTGGCTGTTTGGAACTGTCAGAAGAGCTTTTCCCTGCTGGTATTATGTCATCTTTGGGCCGCAGTACTGGCGTCCACCAGCGGATGGATCCTGGCAGTGTGGAGCAGGTATT